>NC_041046.1:19060027-19177527 GCF_900634775.1 Gouania willdenowi | reverse complement strand
TTTCATAGTAGTTTCTGTCAAAAAACATGAAAAAAACTAAATAACTTATTAAACTAATGGCATGATCAAAATGAACTGATGTTAAATTTAATTTGACTTTTTGTTTAATAATAAATAACCAATCAACTAAACGGGGCCATAGAGTGTGGACAGGGGATAATTGGTAGATATAAAGTGCCACCGAATTAATTACAAAAATAATCTTTCAGTGGGAGTTTAGTGTATCTCTGGAGGATGTCATTACATCAATAAAAATTGAGCATCTAAAGCAGATGGGCCACTTCTATCAGAGTGGGGCCCACAAAAAAGTGATTGTCTGATCCGAGGGGCCACATTATCAACATTTATGTTAGCATTTAGAATAACCAGTACAGTGCCCGTCTGAAGTATGTATTCATGTAGTGGGAGCTTAAGTAGAGTTGTCAATTATAGCCTAATGAGTATGTGTTTGAAGGTTGGATGTAGAGGTGTACACACTCTGTACTCTGTAGTGTTATAAAGGGGTTTATTTGTGGGTGCAAAGTAAAATAGTGTGTGCGATTTGCCTGGTTTAATTCTATGGGACATGTGCATGTTAAATGTGTTAGTTGTTTTGTTTTTTTTAATCATTTTTATATTTTTTTTGTTTGATGTATTTTTCTGTAATGTATTTTTAAGATGTCATTATGTGTATTTTTGTATCTTTCTGTTGTGTTTTTGTGCATTTTTGTTGTCATTTTGTGTGTCTTTGAAGCCCTTTTGTATATGTTGTTATTTTTGTAGTCATTGTGTGTAAGTTGTTAGGTGAGTCTTTAGTATCATTTTGTGTTCCTTTGTTGAGATTTTGTGCGTTTTCTGTGTTTCTGGAGTTTTGTGGGTTATGTTGGGCTTCATATAACTTCTAACCTCATGAATTACAATTTTGTTTTGGGTACTAAGCAGACTAACTTATTGGCTGACAGTGCAATAAAGTGATGAAGCTCTGACATCTTTTAAGGAGAGAGCAAGTACAAAACAAAAATAATCTAAAAAACAAAAACACTACAGACTTTGTTGTTTGACAGTGATGCAGCGAGCACTACAAGGAATTATGCATTTGTTGTAGAAAAACAGTAATATTCCTTTTTGTCTCCTAATTTTTTGTATTTAAACGAGTTAGCAATTATAAATGAGCATCACATATCTCCTAAAGCCTGCGAGGGTATATCTGTGAGTGCAGATGGGACTGTGTGCACATGTGGTGCAGCAATCCATTTAGCAAATTCAATGAACAGAATGACTAGAGCAGCTACGGTTTGCAAACAACAACAAATATTACATAATGAGCAGACAGACAGATCAACACAAACACATAGTCATCTCTAGTAGTCTTAAAGTGATGCTTATGGAGCTCCCAGAGAGCTCCTCAGAGAAAGCGGAGGAGGCAGCTGCTGTGTTTATCCAGGGATTTGACGCTATGGAGCTTCAGGGTGTATGCGAGAAGTCTCCTTGTGTGCCTCAGACTTCACCATATGCTCAGAGTTTTTGACTATTAAGCACTTACATTACAGGCATTATTGATGTTTGATTTCTACATCTTTTAGATTTACATTTAAATATAGCTTAAGTGAACACAGTGTGGTGTGGACATCTGAGCCTTTTTTGTGAGTATACCCCTCGATTTATTATTTTTTATGGTAAAATGTGGAAAAACTTCATATGAAACATATTTTAATAATAATACTACATAAGTGTATAACTGTACATGAAACTGTAACACGGTTCCCCAGTTTTGCGTTAAATTACAATTGACAATTTTTATCGAATTTTCATGGCAATTGCAATTACAAAGTCAATTATCTAAACTCAATTACAATCTAATTACAATTACATCAGCAACAGATTTTAAAATTACAATTATACAGAGGATGCAGAATAACAGCATGAGGGAGGTATGGGAGGGGATGAAGACCATCACTGGCTGCGGCTCAAAGAAAGGAGCCCCCATTGAGGCTGATGTGGGAAGGGCAAACCAGTTAAACCAGTTTTTTAATAGGTTTGATCTCCCTGCACCTACGAGCACAGCAACCCCCACCCACCCAACCCCACAAGCCATCTCCAGCACAGAAGAGGACACCTCCCCCCCCCGCTCACACCACCCACCATCACAGCAGCTCAGGTATGTGGAGAGCTGAGGAGGCTATGCCCTGGCAAAGCTACAGGTCCAGATGGAGTCTCCCCCAGACTACTGAAGACCTGTGCGCAGGAACTGGGACACCCCCTACAGCGTATCTTCAACCTGAGCCTGGGACAGGGGAGGGTCCCCCAGCTGTGGAAGACATCCTGCATCATTCCAGTCCCCAAGAAACCACATCCTGGGGAGCTGAACGACTTCAGGCCGGTCGCCCTGACGTCCCACGTGATGAAGTCCATGGAACGGCGGCTGCTCCATCACCTGAGGCCACAGACCCACCACGCTCTCGACCCTCTGCAGTTTGCTTACAGGGAGAAGGTTGGAGTAGAGGATGCCATCATCTTCTTGCTTCACCGTTCTCTTTCTCACCTGGACAGAGGCAGTGGTGCTGTGAGGATTACATTTTTGGACTTCTCCAGCGCCTTTAACACCATCCAGCCTCTGCTCCTCAGGCACAAACTGACAGAGATGGGAGTAGGATCAGACCTGGTGGCATGGATTACAGACTATCTGACTGGCAGACCTCAGTACGTCCGACTGGGGGACTGCAGGTCCGACACTGTTACCAGCAACACTGGAGCACCGCAGGGAACTGTGCTCTCTCCGGTCCTGTTCACCCTGTACACGTCCGACTTCCAGTACAACTCGGAGCTCTGCCACGTGCAGAAGTTCGCGGACGACACAGCCATCGTTGGCTGTATCAAGAGTGGACAGGAGGAGGAATACAGGGAACTGATCCAGGATTTCGTCACGTGGTGCGACTCTAACCACCTGCTCCTCAACGCCACCAAGACCAAGGAGATGGTGGTGGACTTTAGGAGAACCAGGCCGCACCTTGAGCCTGTCAACATCAAAGGTGACTGTGTGGAGGTGGTTCACACTTACAAATACCTGGGAGTGCAGCTGGATGACAAACTGGACTGGACTGCCAACACAGAGGCCCTGTGCAGGAAAGGACAGAGCCGTCTGTACTTCCTCAGAAGGCTGGCGTCCTTCAACATCTGCAAGAGGCTGCTACAGATCTTCTACCAGTCTGTAGTAGCGAGCGCCCTCATGTATGCAGTGGTGTGTTGGGGGGGCAGCCTCAAGAAGAAGGACGCTGGACGCCTGGACAAGCTGGTGAGGAAGGCAGGTTCTGTTTTTGGCACAGAGCTGGACAGCCTTACATCTGCGGCAGAGAAACGGACTCTGAACAGGCTACTGTCCATCATAGACAATCCACACCATCCACTGCACAGCGCCATCTCCAGGCAGAGGAGCAGCTTCAGTGACAGACTGCTGTCATTGTCCTGCTCCACTGACAGACTGAGGAAATCGTTCCTCCCCCACGCCATGCGGCTCTTTAACAACTCTAGGGGGGGGCGATAAAATCAACCATAGAACACTGGACTTAATGCTAATCACACAATGCACCCTCTGTCACACACGCACTTTATCACACACACACACACATCTACAAGTTGGACTCTAAGTATGTACAAACTGACCATTACGCAACTGTATCTTGCACACTGTCATCTGCACAACTGCACTTGAACTGGACTGGCAGACACTATACTGTATTTCGTTTTTATACCATTATATTTTACCTTAGTACTTTTTTTGCACTGTTTTAAATTTTTACATTGTACTTTCCCTGCATGCCCCTGTGTTCCCATACCTGTAAGCTGCTGGAACTGTGAATTTCTCTTGGAGATGAATAAAGTATCTATCTATCTATCTATCTATCTATTATAATTACATTGTAATTGTAAATGATCAATTGTGCAATTATTATAATAATTGATCCCAACCCTGTTTCAAACAAACCAAAAGTGCAAGTGTTTTGTTACTAAAGACCACTGCCAATCTTCATCTCTAACCTTCCTCCCTTCTTCTTGCTCACTGGCTGAACCAATAGTGTAAAACCACTTTGTATATGTATACATGAGGCAGTGAGTTAGATAGGCAGGGTTCTGCCTCCACATGACCTGAACCAGATAAGCATCTGTGAAAAAAAAATCAGTGAATAAAAAATCATGGGATATGGTGTTAAAATGATCAAATCAAGTAGTCCTTTGTATTTATTTACAGTCAATGCCCTTTAGTAGTTTAGTGTGTGTGTGTGGATCTATTTACAGTTATATCTCATGCAATGTGTTTAATAAATGCAGTCACAGTGGGGAAACGTGCCTCTGCACCGCTTTAGTGCTTTTCAATATCTCCACTGACCTCTTACATCGCCTGCTTGGTAGAATATTGCTTTAATGATGGAGATGACAATCTGATGGTTCACTGGGTCAAAAATAGCTTTCCTGTTCATTTACATTTACCAAGGAAAGCACTTAAATCAAAAATGATTGTTCTGTTGTCATGGAGGCTATATGCGTCACTAACTTGGACAAAGCAAGGCTGCTTTCAACCCCCCGCCCCCCAAAAAAATATGCCTAATGGATGAAAGTCACTGCTCAGTATGACTCGATTTCTCAGAGTTTGATCAAGACCTTGAAGTCAAGTATTTCTGTGTTCTGAAAGTATCAAAAGGAGAAGTTGTTCATACCAGTGGTTTTCACTACTCCTGCATACTTAAAAAACACAACGATGCAATGTCATGTGCAATGTAGCCCTATACAGTGAAAATTATCTCTTAATTTACCTATCCTGTTGAGGTATCATATATAACTAGATGATTTGCATTTTGATATTAAAATATTTTGTCATTTAGTTAATGATCACATAGTTATGATTAAAAGTGGAATAATACTCACACATACAGTATATTTAGAACCAACTTTTGCACACATGTTGGCTAAAGTTCCTGTTTACACTGCAAATGTCAGAGTGACCGGTTGGCAGTTTCATCTTGTTTTGGCTTAACATCTGAAGCTAGCTTCATCACCAGATGCAGAACTTTTCTTAAATATCTGAGTAGACTTTGACCAGTAAACACATCTCTGATAGTCTCCGATAGCGTTGATGTATAAAGGAGCAGAGGGCCAGCATTGGAAATAGGCAAACTTTCTGAATCAACGTTAGGTTGTATTCTCAAACTTTGTCTCAAGTTCTATTAAAATGCATCAAAGACATTTTCACTTTGTGCTTTCTTTCTTTTAAGGTAAATTATCCAGTAACAATTGGTCCTTCGAGCGCCGGCTGCTGCGGCTTCCCTGGACAGTGGATCAACGGGCCTGAGACGTCTGTGCACAGCAGGAGGGAGTCTTCCATCTAAGCAAAGGCCTCTGGCACCAATTGAAGAAAAAAGATGCCAAGTTTGGGTGAAGCGCCAGCAGACAAATCGCAAATTGAAAATTTGCAGAAATCACTGAGGTAAGGTGCTTTTTTGATTGCTAGTTCCTCGAGAAGTCTCAGTGAGAGAAGGTTACAGTAAAAAGGTCCTTTAAGTGACCGTACATAATTGGCTAAAGAAAAAGTTCCTTGAGACAACCTCACAGCAACTAAACTAACTCAGGTCCTTGAGACGACCGTACAAAACTAAAACGACGTTAAATAGAAGTTACCTACAGTATATGCAGAGGAAAGAAAACAGAACATCAAAGTTGATGCTGCTGTACGTAGAAAATATAACTGCAGGTTCAGGGTGATTCTACTGTGAGTATGATAGGAGAGAAACTGCTGTCGGATGATCCTATTGGAGGTCAATAAAAAACTAAAAAGACCAGTGTGATCCTATATGTGAATGTGTGTGTGTCTGTATGCATGAATCTGTGAGACGAGAGATTGAGCGTGGCTGTGTGTATGTGTATAATAGTTACCTGAGACTGAGAGAGCATGTCAGTGTGTGTGTCTCTGTGTGTTAGGTGAGGTAGAATGGGAAACGTGATCAAGAAAAAGAAAAATACAGTATTTTCTGGTGATGAAAATTAATGTTTGTTAAAGACCAGGATAGGGTTTTGCATTTGAACAAATGGAAGAAGGAATATAATTTCAGTGGGACCCTTGAAGGCCCAGAATGTGCCATCCTAGTTATTAAAATAGATAATCAAGTTTTGGTTATCACAACATAGGTATTTATGTCTGACCTTTAGAAAAAACAATCCTTCCTAAATCCCTGTACAGGTACGCTGCTATTCTGAGCCATGGGGTTTGACATGTCTTTATGGTTTTAAAAATGACTCAAATAATTTTTGGTTATCACAACAAAGGTATTTATGTCTGACCTTTAGAAAAAAACAATCCTTCCTGCTACGCTGCTATTCTGAGCCATGGGGTTTGACATGTCTTTATGGTTTTAAAAATTACTCAAATAATTTTTGTTCCAGGTGTCTAACCTGTGCCAAATACAACCTACAAGGTGCATGTAGGCCTACACGAGAAGCATGTCTGAAGCCAACTTATCCATTTCAATATATATGTATGGATTTTATTGAACTAAATAAATGTGAAGGGAAAAATATTGTCTAGTAATCATAGATAAATATTCTAAATGGATCAAGACTTTTCCCAGATGGTCCAGATTGATGTGTTTATGGGTGCTTCCTATTATTTTATTGTTAGTATTGTTCCTCTTTTCCTTTAATCATAAACAAGTGGGAATGATATTGAAATATTTTATGTCATGTAGTTAATGATCACATAGTTATGATTAAGCGTGGAATCATACTCATCATATATTCAGTTTAACTTTAGACACCAACTTTTGCACACATACTGGCTTAAGTTCCTGTTTACAATGTAAATGTCAGAGTGACCTTTAGGCAGGTTTCATCCTGTTTTGGCTTAACATCTGAAGCTACCATCATCACCAGATGCAGAACTTTTCTTAAATATCTGAGTAGACTTTGACCAGTAAACACATCTCTGATAGTCTCTGATAACGTTGATGTATAAAGGAGCAGAGGACCAGCATTGGAAATAGCATACCATTGACATTAGCTAGCATTAGCCTAGCCAGGGCTGCCAAGTTTCAGAAAATGACAAGAGACTTTAGTGACATGATGCGTTCCAGCGGAAATTTTTTTTTAAACATCGCTTTGGCCTGTTGTAACGTTGATTTATACCTTAAGACTAATGTCCTCGCCTCTATATATAAATATATATATCAAAATATATATATATATTGATACATATGATATAAAAGTACCTAAAATTTGCAAAATATTAAGTACAATATTAAAAAAAAACTATTTTATTGCCATTTTCTGTGAATTTAAAGTTAGTTAATTCTGTTGTGACATATTCCCCAACTGCACTCCATCGCTTAATACATTTGACATTAACATTAGTAAACAGTTTAAACCCATTAGATAATTGTAGGTGCGTTTCCTAATTAATACAACATGAAGTAGTGCAGAAATAAGCAACTGGCAGCTCGGGAGCCAAATGCGGCCCTTGATCTAATGTTATACGGCCCCAAAAGTAAATGTACAAAATGACAGAAACATACACAAAACAAGAGCAAGATAACACAAAAAATTACAAAGAATTACAACATTGCAGGAAAATACAGTAAAAGACAAAAATACTCCAAAAACACTCAAAACTACTACAAAAATGAGCAAAAAGCAACAGTAATATACACAATTACTCAGAAAAATATACATTACAGAAAATGAAAGTAAAAGTACAAGAAAAGATAGAAATACACAAAAAGATAGAAATACACAAAAAGATAGAAATACACAAAAATTAGTCCAAAAATGCAAAATGGCAGCACAAATACACAATATGACTGCAAATATATATATACGTATTTTACAGGAAAAACACTCAAAAAGACTACAGCAATGCACAAAATGTCTGACAACGAGAAAGACAGCAACAAACATACACAGAATGACAGAAAGATTACAATAAAAACTCTTTGTTCTTTCCCATATTAATGCTCAGATCACTCATTATTCTAAACTAGTATAGTGCCCGTCGGAAGTATGCATTCATGTGGGAGCATAAGGGGTATATTTGCGGGTCCAATTTTCCTGGTTTAATTCTATGGGACATGTGCATGACTTCATCATCCCTTCTCTTTGGTCTCCCCAGCAAATCCCTCCATAAACTTCAGTTAGTCCAGAACTCAGCTGCCCGCATCATCACCAAAACCCCGTCTATCTCCCACATCACTCCTGTTCTCCACCAGCTCCACTGGCTTCCCATTGAATCTAACATCCACTTCAAGATCCTTCTGTTAACTCTTAAGGCCATTCACCACACTGCCCCCCCTTACCTGACTGATCTCATCCACGTCCACACTCCATCTCGCTCCCTCAGATCATATTCATCCATTCATCTGTTCACTCCATCAGCCCGCCTTACCACCATGGGGAGCAGAGTCTTCAGCTGGAACTCACTACCTCTGAATCTCAGGAACATGGATTCATTCTCACGATTCAAAGCCAGACTCAAAACTCACTTATTCACAACAGCATTTCCCACCTGACCCCCCGCTCTGTCTCTGTGTTTTAGCTTAATTTTTACTGTTGTTTGTATACTATTTTAGCTTAAATTTTATTGTAGTTTTGTATTATATTGTTGTGGATTTATCATGTACTGTTAAGTGACCTTGGGTGACCTGAAAGGGGCTGAATTTCAAATAAAATGTATTATCATTATTTAATAAAAGTTTTAATTTATATGGTTGAAGTTAAATATTCATTCAGTTTCCTTTGCAAATTTAACTATATATATATATATATATATATATATATATATATATATCCATCCATCCATCCATCTTCTCCCGCTTAGCCGTTTCCGGGTCGCGGGGGCAGCATCCTCAGTAGGGAGGCCCAGACTTCCCTCTCCCCGGCCACTTCCTCCAGCTCGTCCGGGGGGACCCCGAGACGTTCCCAGGCCAGCCGAGAGACATAGTCTCTCCAGCGTGTCCTGGGTCTTCCCCGGGGCCTCCTTCCGGAGGGACGTGCCCTGAACGCCGCACTAGGGAGGCGTTCAGGGGGCATCCTAATTAGGTGCCCGAGCCACCTCATCTGGCTCTTCTCGATGCGGAGGAGCAGCGACTCTACTTTGAGCCCCTCCCGAATGACTGAGCTTCTCACCCTATCTCTAAGGGAGAGCCCAGCCACCCTACGGAGGAAACTCATTTCGGCCGCTTGTACCCGTGATCTTGTTCTTTCGGTCATGACCCAAAGTTCATGACCATAGGTGAGGGTTGGAACGTAGACCGACCTGTAAATCGAGAGCTTTGCTTTTCGGCTCAGCTCCCTTTTCACAATGACGGACTGGTGCAGACTCTGCATCACTGCAGACGCCGCACCAATCCGCCTGTCGATCTCTCGCTCCATCCTTCCCTCACTCGTGAACAAGACCCCGAGGTACTTGAACTCCTCCACCTGGGGCAGAACCTCATCTCCAACCCGGAGAAGGCACTCCACCTTTTTCCGGTCGAGAACCATGGACTCGGATTTGGAGGTGCTGATTCTCATTCCGGCCGCTTCACACTCGGCTGCGAACCGATCCAGTGAGAGTTGAAGGTCACGGTATGTTGGAGCCAACAGGACCACATCATCTGCGAAAAGCAGTGATGCAATACTGAGGCCCCCGTACCGGACCCCCTCAACGCCCTGACTGCGCCTAGAAATTCTGTCCATAAAAGTTATGAACAGAATCGGTGACAAAGGGCAGCCCTGACGGAGTCCAACCCTCACCGGAAACGATTTCGACTTACTGCCGGCAATGCGGACCAGACTCTGACTCCGGTCATACAGGGAACGAACAGCTCCTATCAGGAGGTCCGATACCCCATACTCCCGGAGGACCCCCCACAGGAATCCCCGAGGGACACGGTCAAATGCCTTTTCCAAGTCCACAAAACACATGTGGACTGGTTGGGCAAATTCCCATGACCCCTCAAGGACCCTGCTGAGGGTGTAGAGCTGGTCCACAGTTCCACGGCCAGGACGAAAACCACATTGCTCCTCCTGAATCCGAGGTTCAACTATCCGGCGGACCCTCCTCTCCAGTACCCCTGAATAGACCTTACCGGGGAGGCTGAGGAGTGTGATCCCTCTATAATTGGAACACACCCTCCGGTCCCCCTTCTTAAAAAGGGGGACCACCACCCCAGTCTGCCAATCCAGAGGCACTGCCCCCGATGTCCACGCGATGTTGCAGAGTCGTGTCAGCCATGACAGCCCCACAACATCCAGGGCCTTGAGGAACTCCGGGCGGATCTCATCCACCCCCGGAGCCTTGCCACCGAGGAGCTTTTTAACCACCTCGGCAACCTCAGCCCCAGAGATAGAAGAGCCCACTCTCGGGTCCCTGGGCCCTGCTTCCTGATTGGAAGGCGTGTCGGTGGGATTGAGGAGGTCTTCGAAGTATTCCCCCCACCGATCCACAACGTCTCGAGTCGAGGTCAGCAGCGCACCATCCGCACCATACATAGTGTTGACGGTGCACTGCTTCCCCCTCCTGAGACGCCGGATAGTGGTCCAGAATCTCTTCGAAGCCGTCCGGAAGTCGTTCTCCATGGCCTCACCAAACTCCTCCCATGTCCGGGCTTTTGCCTCGGCGACCGCCGTGGCTGCGCTCCGCTTGGCCCGTCGGTACCTGTCTGCTGCCTCCGGAGTCCCACAGGCCAAAAAGGCCCGGTAGGACTCCTTCTTCAGCTTGACGGCATCCCTCACCCCCGGTGTCCACCAACGGGTTCATGTATATATATATATATATACAGTATATATTGTTATTATTATTATTTTTATTTTTTTTTAGTTTTATTTTTATTTTTTAATAGTGCATGAACTTTACAACACACATTTTTTTAAACATCAACATCATAACTTTAATTGTCTGAGTTATTCTATGGTGGACCAAACCTGCCAAAAATTGTAAATACTTAAATAAATGTATAAATAAATATTGGACTAAATATATACAATAATGAATAAATAAATGGGTGAATAAGTGAATAAAACGAAAAAAACTGTTAAATAAATAGAACATAAATAATTAAATGTCTTAAATTTATTTATACTATTATTTATTTATACTTTTTTCAGGTTTGGTCCTCCATATTATTTAGTCTTTTCACTCCGGTTTTTTCAAGCCCCGAGAATTTCAAACCTCAAGCTCCACCTCCTTTTTCTTCTTCTACTGTTTCTCTGTGAGGTTGATTTAACCTGAGGTTGCACTACTGCCCTCTACTGGAGGAGAAAAGAACTAAAGACTTCGCCTATGTGTGTTTGGTTAGATTATTGAATTAAAACGGGAATAAAGGGAAAATAAGCACAGATAGATGTCACTACATTACACCTACTATATCGTATGCACTTCAGAACGGGGCATTAGGTCATTAGCATAGGGCTTCTCCATCACAACGTGATTGTTTTTTAACCGATGAGAAGTCGTATCTGATTGGCTGCAGAGGGCACTACGTCCTCAACCAATCAGGAGCAGGTATGAGATGATCGCGAGCTGTCAGTGAAGACAGAGCAGTTGCAGTTAGTGAGCATTGTGAAGACAACTGTTTATGTGACTTTTAAAGCATCTGAGTGGAAAATGTCCCAATTTCTGTTCTCTGGAACTTCAGCTGCTGCAAGTAAGAAAGACTCAATGACAAACAGGGCTTTTATACTTTAGAGAGGGCCTTTAGACTGGAAAGTGTGTGTTATTACAGTGGTGTAGCAGCAAGTATTTATGTCTCCTCATAAAAATAGTTCCTGTATTTTATTCCTGAGATGGATAATTAAGCAATATCACACCAGAGGGAGTGCTGGTGTGCTGAAATATCAGCACTGGTGTAGATTTGATTGTTGTAAATATCTGTATCTTTCTAATCCTTATTTTTAACAGTCTTTTACTTAATTACTGTATACACTTATTTAACGTTTATTCTTTCTAACGTTTATTCTTTTATTTGTGATTATTTCTTGAGTGGCTGTAACAAAAGTCATTTCCCCCTGGGATTAATGAAGGAATTCTGATTCTGATTCTGATAATCATACCAGTGCTGATATTTAACCCAACAGCACCACCTCAAGTGTGATATTAGCTGTTGCCAGGCAACACATAAACGTTTCCTAACTGACCGTTGACTAATGTCTGTATAAAGTCCCAGTGCTGTTGTTGATCTATATCAGCAATTACGTTTTCAATTACCCATGTTCAATCACAATTAAATTAAGATAACAGTGAGCAGTATTTTTTCCCAATCACAATTAAATTACAATTATTTTTTATCTTCAGAAAGTCAATTACAATTGTGTTTTCAATTACTAAAGTCCAATCACAATTACTGAGCTTGAAATAAATAACCTAATAACATTGAACCTACCTCTTGTGTTAGCTTTCTGTTAGCATCTCTTACGATAACAGGTCATAAATCAGTTAAAACACACTAAAAATTAATTTCTATCATCTAATCTATTTCCTATCCATTGGTTACATTGTTAGGCTTCCTAATCAATGAAAATATAAGTTATAATATTTTTGTCGTGGGCATCTGAGCCTTTTATGTGTCAGTGTACCCCTCAATTTTTATATTTTTTTTAATGGTAAAATGTGGAAAAGCTGGATTTGAAAAATATTTTAATAATTGTTAACTACATATGTGTAAAACTGTGCATAAAACTGTAACATGGTTCTTTAATTTTTGTGTCAAATTATAATTGACAATTTTTATAGAATTTACATGGTAATTACAATTACAAAATAAAATTTTCTGAATTCAATTACAGTTTAATTACTCTTACAACAGCAACATAATTTTTCAAATGGGATTACAATTATAATTACACCAAAATTGTACTTAATTATCAATTACACGATTACAATTTTAATTGACCCCAACCCTGATCAGCACTCATGGAATGTGACGTCTCTTTTCCAATCAAATTACTAACTGTTGTATGAGTTGCATTGAGTCCCTTCCAGGTACCAAGTCCTGTTGGAAAATGAAATCTGCATCTTCATAAAGTTGGTCAGCAGCAGGAAGCATGAAGTGCTCTAAACTTCCTGGTAGACGGCTGCGTTGATCTTGGACCTAAGGAAACACAGTAGACCAACACCAGCACATGACATGGCACCTCAAACCATCACTGACTGTGGAAACCACAATACAATTATGGAGAAAATATGTTGTCCACTACAGACACATACACAGACTGAACTAGTCTGTACTCACCCTCTGTTCTTTCTTTCTACTGCAGCAGCTGAACTTCAGGTTCTCCACAGCAGCACTGTGGATTACTCCATCCTGGAGTGTGTTGGTGAAGGCAACTTTGGGAAGGTGGTCAAGTGCCAGAACCTCAGCAACAATGAGACGGTGGCTGTAAAAATAATCAAGGAGGGCTTTGAAGAAGATCTTGAGCATGAGGTACTTGTTTGTACCTTCTATCATATTTGAGGGCTCAGGTTTTGCTACTTCTAAACTCTATGAAGAATATTTTTTGTTATTAATGTGTAATTACTTCAACATAGCAATGTACATTTCAGGACTTCTGTTCTCTTCAATGCAATTTTGGGAATAAACATATCTATTTTTATTTATTCATAACCTAATATTCCATGTACATATCAATATACATGTAAATGTAAAGCTGATTTACGCTTGTTTATATAGCTTTTGTACCTATTACTTTATATATTTATTCATATCTAATCCAACATTGAAAACAAACTTTGTTACCATTTGCACTTTTTTGATATTTGCAAAATAACAATATAAGATTATCTAAGACCTGTTGGTCTTAGATAATCTTGAGGGGTCACGTTGAAGGTATGATCCAAAAAATGATCAATGAAGAGAGAAAACAAACCTTGTCCTCACTGGCTGATTCCACCACTGCCACCAATTGTTAGGGTCCAAGCAGTGAGGCAAGGAGACAACAGCGTTACATTTCCAAAAAAGGTGCTTTATTGGCCACAGACTAACACAGGCCAAGAACAGAGGTAGCATGTGCAACAAGAACTAACACAAAACCAACTGCCTCAAATGAGACAGGAGTCAACTTAAATAGAGTTTGGACCATACCAAATATAAATAAGGAGAAACACAGGGGATAAACACCCAAAACTAAGGGACAAACACAGCCCCCTTAACCTCAGTCCCCCTCTGCAATGGTCTGGTCCACTTAAGGCCGCCTCTAGCTTTCTCCAGGCCAGCCCCTCACCACCTCTGTTCTTAAAGGGACAGAGAATAATGTCAGTGTCAATCAAATGATTTAGGGGCTGTTACCTCTGTGTGGCCCGGCCATCACAGAACCAGATGATGTATTTTAAATCAAACTGTGCATTCTTCTTCTTTTTTTCTTTTTTTTTTTTTTTACAGATTTCCATGCTGAAGTTAATCAGTGTCCTTGATGCTGACCACACAAATTTGCTCAAATTTTATGAGCATTTTGTGTACATGAACTACAACTGCCTGGTATTTGAGATTCTGGACGTCGACCTTTACACTCTAATGGAAAACCGAGAGTGGGACTACCTGAGTCTGACTGAAATCCGTTCTATTGCTGAGCAGGTATGGTTTATAACATTTGTTGTCAGAGTGTGTGTGTGTGTGTGTGTGTGTGTGTGTGTGTGTGTGTGTGTGTGTGTGTGTGTGTGTGTGTGTGTGTGTGTGTGTGTGTGCGTGTGTGCGTGTGTGTGTGTGTGTGTGTGTGTGACCTTTTAACCACAAATTAATGCAATATCATCCGACCAGCAGCAAAAAGGGGCGTTTTGGTTTGTAAGCGGGTACACCCCCTTTAAAGGCAGATACACCCCCTTCTTCTCATTCATTTTTGAATTATAACTTAACGTCTGGTCTTGATCGGTATTTCATCTGCCCAGCAGCAAAAGGGTTAGGTTAGGGTTAGGGTTACTTCTACTTCTACTTAGACTATGACGGAAGTCAAGTAGCGGAAATGATGTATTTTCAAACCCTTTCTTATTGGTTGGTGAAAGGCCAATCAGATTGGTGTAAAGCCTATACAGCAAACAGACAATGTTTATTCTAATCCTGTGTCTTCTGATCTTGTTTCTGCAGCTACTGGTGGCTTTAGATTCCCTGAAAGACCTTGGAATCATTCACACTGACATAAAACCTGACAATGTCATGGTGGTCAGTGGGAAGATCCAGCCATTGAAAGTCAAACTAATCGACTTTGGTCTGGCTATTACAACTTCCAGCATGGAGCCTGGCCTTGACATTCAGCCTCTAGGATACAGGTAGGAGGATTTCTCCTCACATGGCTTAGCTGTGGTTATGACAAACCTGTATTGTATTGTATTGATTTGTTGGTCACAGATTCTCACTCTTAACTCGTGTCCTTGCTCCTCAGGGCTCCTGAAGTCTCCATTGGCCTTCCCTTCAGCGAGGCCATTGATGTGTGGGGCCTGGGTTGTTTGCTCACATTCCTCTACATTGGAGAAAACCTCTTGTCTGTGTCCTGCGATTATCAGATGATGAAGCGTGTTTCAGAGCTTCTTGGTCTACCAAAGGACGACCAGCTCCAGGCCGGGGTTCACACCAGGAGCTTCTTTTGTGAGGATGAGGGAAGCCCAAAATGGCGATTGATGGTAAAACTGAAGTTTTTTTTTTTCGGCAAACCTGAGTTCACCAAAGTTTAACTTTACAATAAACTTCATGACACTCATCTTGTTTTCCCAGACACCAGAGGAATATGAAGCTGCGAACAACATCGTTCCTGAGGAGCAACAACGTTTCGTTGAGTTCTCTTCTTTGGATGATCTGGTTAATGTAAGTTTTTAATTAACATTTTCTATTTAAACATTTGTTTTTTGTCAATTTAAAAAAAGCAAGTTTTTAAGTTTAATAACTCTTAAAACATGGATGACATAGATTACTGTTTAAATATTCTAGATCATTTATTTGGAAAATGCTATTCATGATGAATGAGAAATTTCCTTTAAACAAAATCTGATGTAAATTCATGCAGTGTCCAAATCTATTCACTGTCCTGTTATTAAGTCTTGACTGCCATGAAGCTTGTGAGATATCCTGACCATAAACTACTCACTGATATGCCTGATGTGTGAGCTTGTGTAATAACCAGTGTCTTGTATTAAAATGCAGGTTCATCCAGGAGAAGAAAGTGGTGAGGCTGAGGACAGAAAAGCCTTTGTCGACCTGCTGAAGCAGCTCCTGCGCTTGGATGGAGATGAAAGGATCTCTCCCTGTCAGGCTCAGTTTCACCACTTCTTCACCACATCCCACCTCAACCAGCAGGAGACCAGCAGACACTATCAACCCTCCTCACAGGTTGATAACACAACCTGCCCTGCATCTGGTGAAGAGTCTGTTCTGGATCAAGCCTGTGTGACAGAATCAAACGATGGTGACAGACTGAATTTGGCCGCTACATCCTGGGATATGTTCTATGTGACTCTGCCAGAAGAAGAACTTTCCCTCTCGTCAATCAGTTGTGATGCCTTGGTTGCAGAAGCTTCACATGATCTCCCTCCTATAACTGATGTGGACCTAGTTTCTGTTCCCACTCCTCATACAAATGATCAAGTTCTGGATCAGTCTTCATGTGGAGCAAAAAAACGTTCTTTGATGAAGAGGATTCGAAGGCTTTTCCAAAGAATCAAGACTTTTTTTTGTTAAGAAGTGAATCCTTATACATGTAAAAACATATATGTTCAATAGTTGGTTTTAGATCATTTGGACTTTCACAGATATATTTTATATATTTTTTATATTAAACAAATAAACATGTAAATATTTATTCTTTTGTTCTTGTTCCATGTTTGTGTTGTAGTTTAAGAGACTCTTAATTTTATATAATAAATGACTTAAACTGGAGGTGATCAAAGAACAGGTGGAAAACGCTAGAACCTTGGTGTTCTGATTGACTCAGATTTGATCTAACTGCTTATTGTTAGATTAAATCAAAAACAGCCTTCCACCACCGCTGCAATACTGAAACACACGCTAACACAAAACAATTCAGTCATAAAATTGTGACCAGTGACACCTGCAGAAGGGGCGGAGCCACGGTTGCCCTGACTTCCTGTTGTACTGGTCGCACTCCATCAATGTTGGGTGGAAATATGCCTGATCAGAATAAATGATAAACAAGAGCAAAACCTACACCAAGACCTAAATATCCTCTTTGTCAGATATTTGTCAGTTATCTGTATCAATGATCCTGATCATGGTACCATGATCATTCACACACTATTCCCATTAATAACCATACAGTAGGTCCAAATGTATGGGCATTAGGGCTGGGCGATATGGACCAGAACTCGTGTCTCAATATTTTTTTCTCGAAATAACGAGACACAATATAAATCTTGATTTTTTTCAACTCAATAAAATCTTACCAAAAAGACCATTATAGGTTAAATTTGCTGCAAATTGCCACACAGGCATATTTATTACTAAACAGCTACACAATATGTGCCATTTTTGGCATTTTTCTTCTAGGAGAAGCTAACAAGCTAATGTTAGTCCGACAGCAACATCACTGTAATATAACATGCTCTGTTAAAAGCATATTACTGCAGTGCTTCTCTCTCTCTCTATGTGCCACACACCTCCACAGCAGCAGCAACAACAACATGTCACTTACAGCAGCCACACGGAGGCTGCTGCGCACACATGAACAACACATGCACTACAGAGTTCTACTGTAACAATTACAAATCAGACAATGTAAATCAAGCAGCAGTAATTACCTTTCAAGCAGGAAAGTCACCAATTCCATCTTCTACTCTTCCAGACCATACACTGACGCGCTCCAGCCCTGGGAAAGGGGCAGGAACTGTGAGCAACAGCTGTTAAAACAGCTGATCAAACACAATCCTGGCTCTGATTGGTTCTTTTTGCTCGGTCGCGGTGCATTTTGCCAAAGGCTGCAGGAGCAGCAGGGGGAACGCAATGAGCCTGTTTTTTTACACAAACTACTAGTTTCGTGTAAAGCTGTCCTTACATACTGTAGTGACAGCTTTAGCAAATATGACAAAAAGTCACTTTTATTAGAGTTGCAGACTGCACCTTTAAGCCTGTGACGTCATCCACAGGGTTATGGAAAAGTGGATAGGAAAAGAGATAAAAGGGACTATTCGGATGCATCCTGCATCTCAGTGAGTGATGAAAGGGAGTGAGATATTTCGGGATCACTCCAAAAGGACAAAGTCAAAAGAGCAGTAATGATTGGTGTACGGGCTGCACATCAGCTGAGGGAATGTGTAAACAACTTCCCATGATTCACTGCTGCTCATTAGAATCAATGCACTCGGAGCTCTTCTTCTCTCCTTAATGGCGTCTATACGAAACAGCAGAGTGGGAACTGTCGCACCCTCTGGCCACAGATTTTTTTGGGTCACGGTTTTATTTATCATCTCTCAGTAAACAAAAGAGGTTTACATTGACTTTTTAAAAACGTTTTACTGATTGCTAGATCAACCCAAATCAGCACAAGTTGACATTTTGACTGAAAAAGCTGCTAAATGATCCTGAATGCTTCACCTCCCATGGAACTCAATGGACTAAAAGGGGCTTATCACGTCACCAATGACGTCATTTCAACATGGCGGAGCACGGGATAAATTGCATTTAAAATGAATACCATACTTACTGTGGGTGTGACATTTTCAACACAACAGATATGTAGAAAATAAAATCACATAATTCTTAAAAAGAAATTAAATTATGTATATATACTAGTGTTGTGTTCAAGACCGCACTATCCGAGACCAAGACTTGCCCGAGACCAGAATGCACTGAGACCAAGACAAGACCAAGACTTTCGGGAGCCGAGACCGAGTCAAGACCAAGACCATAAACATTTTTTTTTCAATTTAAAAAAATATATAAATAAATAAAATTATGGCAAGGTTCAACAGTTAAATAACATTCTCTCTTTAATTTTAGTTTATTTTAAATACATTTGACGGACAAAAAAGGTGCCTGCAAAAAATTTACTAAAATATTAAAACTACTACTGCTACTGATAAATTCACAATTATTCTACATATTTGAAAACAAGATTTTTATGTCAGCTGAATGTACAGCAAGTGTTTAAAAGCATTTCTGCCAAGAAATAATGATTCTTGATTCTGATTCTTTGAGTTGTGCAGGTCAACAGGTCACAGAGTTCACAAGATATTTTTTTAGTTTGAAAAAGCCTTTACACAGGTTATTTTATTAATTCACTTAGTTGATATAGTTTAATTTGGTTGCTGTAATATAACTAGGATATTCAATTAACAAAGGTTTCCGACTGTAACTGTAAAAGTGAAACTTTCTGAAATAAAACTACAAACAAGTTGTCAGCAGTCTAAAAAACATAGAGCTACAGGTAGATGTGAAACTAAATAAAACAAACTCAAACCAAGTCATGTGACAAATTAATCAATAGTTCTTGTTGAGAATTATTATTATTCTGGATACAGTGGAAACAGAAACTATAAAAAATAATTATATTGTGAACCTGTTTATATTGTGGGGAACATATTATATACATACATGTAATTGGAGTCTAAAGACACACAAAAAAACACCACTTTAAAAAGAAAATAGACTAATATAAGACCTCTTTACAGTTATTTAAGTCATAATAATATTTATTCATGGTGATTGTTTTCTGGAGTTTTACTGGGATTTTTACCGGTGATTAGTTCATATATCCCTTGCGCTCCGCGGTCCAAACTGACACCGTAGCCACACACGTATGAGTGTGTCACACACGTCACTCAGTCACATTAAGGAAGGTTGTGGTCATTATACGGGGTGGATTAAAGAATGAATAAAGGATTATTTTATCCCGTTCTTCTCCGTGTTATTATCACATTATAAAAAAGTTTAAAAATAGTGCTGGTCTCGAACGGTCTTGACAGAAAATCCCGAGTCCGGGCAGCCCGAGTCCGAGACAAGACTGAGTCAAAATGCTTCAGAGTCCGAGACAAGACCAAGACCTTTAAAATTTGGTCTCGAGACCAAGACCGGTCTTGACCACCACAACACTAATAATCAACTTAGGATAACAAATCCACTGTCTTTTAAAAAAATCTATCTGACAATCATGTTTCTTCTTCAACTTATTAAACCATAGAGGACAAAATACAATAAATAGGAACTGATTTCCTGTGAAAACTATATTTGTATGCATTTTGTAGGTGCTTTATACTTTGACATCCTCTAACTAATATTAGCCAATGAGAACATAAACAGGGCGTACTAACCTGGTATTATATATAAATCTGTGTGACAACAAGGCAAGTGTTTTATGAGATTAGATGTGTTCCCTCCTTTGGCTCCTATAGCTTGATGGAAGCACCTCTTTACCATCTGTAACTTGTTTAAAGCCAAAATAGTTCAAAATGTGACTTCTGGAGTTTGTTTTTTTTTTTAGCAAAATTAGTGATGCCACTGATGATCAACGCTCCGGCAAACTCGCCGCTCGGGTCCGGTGCTTCAGCCATGGTGACGTGTTGTCAAGTGTTTGTGACGGTGTGCGCGTCTAGGTGAGACAGAACTTTAGCTTGTTTGTTTGTGTTGAACCGTATTTCTATTGAAGTGGAGCTGTCTTCGTTCAGCACGTATTCATGTCTGTGGTTCAGCCGACAGAAACACACAAACAGCCAATCAGCTAACAGACGGGTGGAACAAGCGTGCGGAAACAGCCTATCCCCGGACGTCACCAGTGACAGGCAAACACTAATAATTCAGCAGCTGTGTCGTTTGGTTGCCATGTTGGTTTGTTTTCAAGTGAGTAGCATGCAGTGAGCTTAAACTGTGCAGTAAGAAGCCAGGAGGACAGCAGAGGCAGCCGCTATGACGAGGACGACTGGGATTGGTTATCTCAGTCAGTCAATCAGAGTTACTCGAACTACAGCAAGCCGCGAGGACCAAAGTTTATTTATTTTTTTAAATAGAGTATTGAATGGGGAAATATAAGCGTGAGAAATGTCAAGTGTGGTGTGTGGTGTGAGAATGGGTCAAATTGCGTGATTGTCACACTCAAAGTGTGCTCCTTGGCTGCTCTGGCTTAGCATTAACATTAGCATTTGCTATCATTGACATTAGCCTAACATTAACCTTAGCATTTGCTAGCATTAACATTAGCCTAGCATTACCATTGCTCTGATGCCACTAGAATGCCTCGCCTGTCAAATATATGGTCCCACATCTACAATTATTGCCAGTGTTTACTGCCCACCCAAGCCACAGTGACTTTTTAAATTAATTTTCAACCTTTCTCAGCCACCCCTCCACTCTCTCACCTAATGTAATTTTGTTGGGTAATTTTAACATACACATGGACAATACTGATATTCCTCTCACCAAAGACTTCTCGACATCCCTCAACAGTTTCGGCCTCCACCAATTTTCTGATTTTCCCACACACATAAAAGGCCACACTCTGGATTTAATCTGCTTCTCTGGAGTCACCCCCACCAACTGCACTGCTGATGAACTACATATTACGGACCATTTCATTCTCTCATTCAACATCACCTTCCGCCTCTCCATCACCAAGCCCCCTCATGTCATCTCTTTTCGCAACATTAAAAACATCAACATGGACTCCCTCTGCTCCAGCATTAACAGTCAAACTGTTCTTCTCCTGATGAACTTGTCTCACAGTACAATAATGGCCTCAACTGCATTCTAAACTCACTTGTCCCTGTTAAATCACGTTCTGTTTTCTTTACCCGTTCCTCTCCTTGGTTTACCCTCGAATTACGCACCCTGAAATCTAAAGGTCGTCAGCTCAAGAGGCTTTACAGGAAATTCGGTCTCACCTTCCACAAAGACTTATATACAGCTCATTTATCTCATTACTAGGACTCCAACTTGCATGCTGAATCTCAATATTACTCTGCTCTCATCTATCAAACGCTGGCAATATCAGGACACTTTTCTCTGTTTTCAATAGCATCACTCAACCCCCTGACACTTTTGCCTCCCACTTCTACTCCCTAACACTAACCTCCATTTCTTCATTGATAAAGTTAATAAAATCCACCAACCTCCCCACTTCCAAACCTCTTCAGCCCATGCAACCCTTTTCCTTCTTTAAAATCCCCCCCCATCAGAAATCTCTAACCTCATTAAAAAATCCAAACCCTCTTCATGTCAGCTCGATCCCATCCCCACAGTCTTGGTCAAGTCCTGCCTCTCTTCCCTGCTTCCATTCATATCAGCCATCATGCACTCCTCCCGGTCCACTGGAATTGTCCCCTCTCTCTTTAAATCTGCAGTCATCACCCCCATTCTGAAAAAATACTGGTTCAGACCCAAATGACTTCAATAACCTCTGCCCCATTTCCCACCTTCCCTTCATTTCAAAACTTTTAGAAAAAATATTTGCCTCCCAACTTCACTCCCACCTCACTCAAAACAGCCTCTACGAAAAATTCCAATCCAGTTTCCGTCCCCTCCACAGCCCTGAAACTGCACTCCTCAAAATCACCAATGACCTCCTCATGGCAGCAGACCCCGGTTTAATCTCCATCCTCCTCCTCCTTGATCTGAGTTTGGCCTTCGATGCCATTTCTCGCCCCATCCTCCTCAATAGACTCTCCTCCATTGGCGTCACTCACACCACCCTCCACTGGTTTCACTCCTACCTCTCAGGCCACACTCAGTTAATCCCTCTCAAGACCTTCACTTCCCAGCCCTCCCCTGTCAAGTCTGGTGTTCCCCAGGGCTCCGTCCTGGGCCCCCTTCTGTTAATCATCTATCTCCTTCCACTCTGCAATAATTTGAGAAAATTTGGCATTATTTTCACTGCTTTGCGGATGACACCCAGCTCTCTCTGTCCAGTAAATCCGACTCCACTCTTCACCCCTCCTCCCTTACTCACTGCCTTTCAAAAATTAAAAACTGGTTGACCTCCAACTTCCTCAAACTTAATTCCAATAAAACTGAACTCCTCCTCATTGGCACCAAATCCATCCTTTCCAAAGCGAACTCTTTCTCCCTCACCATTGACAGCTCTACCGTGTCCCCATCCGCTCAGGTCAAAAGTCTGTGTCATCTTTGACAGCTCCCTATCATTTTATTCCACAGCCTCATCACTTCCCGGATTGATTTTTGTAGCTCACTCCTTTTCGGTGTCTCTCACAAATCCCTCCATAAACTCCAACTGGTCCAGAACTTTGCAGCCCATATCGTCACCGGAACCCCCCACCCACACCTGTCTGACCTCTTTCATATTGTCATTCCCTCTCGCTCCCTCAGGTCTTCATCCTCCATCCACCTCACTGTACCCACTGCCCGCCTCAGTATCATTGGAAGCAAAGCTTTCAGTCGCTCTGCTCCTAAACTCTGGAACTCCCTCCCCCCAGACATCAGAAACATTGACACCTTACCCCTCTTCAAATCCAAACTGAAAACCCATCTCTTTCAATCTGCCCACTCTGTAAATTATCATCCCTAATGTCACCTTCATTGCCTTTTTTCTCTGTATTTACTGTTTTTAATGTATTGCACTGTTTTTTTATTATTCTGTTTTTATTGTAAAGTGTCCTTGTGTGGCCTGAGAGGTTCTTTTAAATAAAATGAATTATTATTAATCATTATTAGTCTAGCATTAGCATTAGCCTAGCATTAATATTAGCATTAACATTAGCAATAACGTCGCATTAGCTATATCATTAGTCATATCATTAGCAGTAGTTTAATATCAGCACTAGCTAATATTAGCATTAGCCAAGCCTTAGTACTACTACCCCTGTGACAATTGAAGTACCCCTATGGGGTACTTGTATGGTCCCCCACTTTTGGAACCTAGGGTTTATACTGTTTTAATTTCAGTGAGGCCAAAAGTAGAAGCCATGATAAGAGGGAATGTAAAGTACATCATGTCCATCGGAGGGGAAATGGGGTTGAAATGAACAGGGTAAATGCAGAATGGAATGAAGTTAAGAAGGACATCATTGAGGTGTAAGGACAGCAGAAGAAGCAAGATTAGACAATGGCTACAGTAGAAAGAAGCATTAGAGTATTTTCTGGTCAACAAAAACAGGGAAGACATTAACCTAAACCAAAGACCAACCCACACAAATGCAGGCTAACCACAAACCTAAAACCAGACCTAGATTAAGTCCATCAGTGCTGACATACCAAACTTGAACCTACAACCCATGGAGTGAAAGCTGTTGCACAAATTTCCACAGTCACAACAAGATGTCCTCAATACATGTCTGACACAAGGCTAGCAGATCCATTACATTTGTTTAATACAATAACAAATAAATCCACCACGATGAAACCAAATTAAGTAAAATAACTAAGAACAGACACCAATCTTCATCATATTCACTCCAAATCAACCCACAAGTATTGTCTGCTTTGCCACCGTAGGATACCTGCAGTAGTGAGTGGGTGAGTGGTTTAAGCTTTCAAATGCAGACAGGCAGCTTATAAAATCACCTACATAGGCACAAGAATGACAGCTTGTGCCAAGCTGTTGTGGTTTAAATGTGATTATAGTAGTGGGACAATATTTAATTAAGTTCACAGGATGGGACGATATATACGATACTGTGCTAACAATAACTATTAAGGATGATATTATTGGAGAGGGAAAAAAGACCATCAAAAAATGCAGTTTGAGAAATTACCCTGTTTTAATTTGACTAACTCTGGGCATACTTAGGTATCTGGGTATAAACTTATCAATTCAAGTGAATATAAAATATACAATAAACAATAACATTAAAAAACTGTCATTCTTATTTAAAGTGCAAAAAGTGCCACTTTTCACATAGAGTGCAAAAACAGAGAATGAAAATTCATGGCAGTCTAAAATTAAAACCCAAACACGTCGTCATCATCATGACATTCTTCAACAAAAAAAATCTTTTTTTCTTTTTTCTTTATAGGTCTGAACTTTGCTTTGGATGGTTTTATGGCAATGTATATTTCTGGGATCACTCCCAATGTTTAGAAATGGTTGGACGGTATCCCAGTATGTACGTTACATAAACACATGCCCCTGATCAGAGGTGTAAAGAGTTCTGATATTTTCTACTCAAGTAGAAGTACTGTTACTTGATTGAAAATGTACTCAAATACAAAATACTCAATACTAAACCACTCAAGTAAAAAGTCGCTCCATTAAATAGTGCTCAAAGTAAAAGTTGCTAGTTACTTTCACTTTACATTTTTAATGGGCTCGGTAAAATTGACCTAGTTTGGTGACGTGGGGGGGGAAAAAACATATATATATATATATATATATATATATATATATATATATATATATATATATATATATATATAAACACTAGATAACTTACCGCGCTGTTAGACAATGAGGACCGACGGAGCAACGTGGCGGCCATCTTACCTCAGACAGCTGGCCTCGCTCATTACATGCCAATGGTGCATGTGTTATTTAAATAACCCTAACTTGCTCAATTTTTAACCAATTTTCAAACGGTTTGATTTGTTATAAACGTCAGAGACAGCTGTCAAGTATCCCATTTTGGCCGGGAAACTCCTGTATTTCATGCCCCTTTTCCGCCGTCTTCCAGTATTATCATCCCCTCAATTTCCCATAGTAACAAAATACGATAATTTTAATGTCAACAAAGATAAGCTTATCCCATTCAACCAATTGTAGTTTATACATAGTTGACAAGGTGGTATTTTGGATTTCTTGTACATTTCTTAAAATACAAGTTTCCCATCCAAAACGGGAGAATTTAGAGCTGAAATGCAACAAATACTGAAGCTTGGTTGGTGCGGTGGGACGGGTCGCGGCGGGCAACAAAAAATAAAATCCAAAACTTGACAGGTATGGTCGGAGATGTATGTTCCTGCATACTCAATGCATAATTTTAACCATTGTCTTTCATAAATATTAAGCAGATAGCTAAAGCAATGGCTACACACACACACACACACACACACACACACACACACACACACACACACACACACACACACACACACACACACACATAACAGTGAAATATAGCCTATGTATGTATTTTATATATAAACATCAGCATCATGTCATATATCCCCGTTCTGTGAACTAGGAGTTGTTTAGAGATGAGGCTTCAAGGTTCAAGGTTATTTTATTCTGTCATTGGAGGTAAAAACCACATAAACACAATACAGTATAATACAAAATGTGCACCCAAACAAATAAGAAGACAATAAACACCCAAATCACATCTGTCAACCAGAACTGGCCCACCAGCAATAAAATCCAAATTATTTTGTATTTTCACTTGTTCTTGAACATTTGTTTTCTCATTTATGGGATTTCTTTTGATTTAGTCATGAAATTACTGAAAAATAAAATTGAATTTTGTTTTTGGAAATGTATTCTGAAAAAGTTTAAAAGTAATTAAAAACAAAAGGTAGATAGATAGATAGATGGATAGATACTTCATGAAATTCTGGTGTCCAGTTGCAACAACAAAAAGGCGGGGCACAACTATGTTGCAGAATTAAGTCGTTTTTTCAGAAGCAAAAGCGGCAAATTCAACATGTACAAGCCTCCTACGTCATACCTACGTATAATAAGGTTTGTCTTAAGGCAAACCGTTTGTAAATCTGTCAATACTTCATCGAGTTAAGGATATTTTGCTGATCACTCTCGCAAACACCAACCGTAGAGAATGTCAGAACGTCAGTTGTCTGAGGTAAGATGGCCGCCGTTGAGGTACGCTGGTGAATCCTGCCTGCGTCATCCAATGTTTATATATATCAATGGGAGAAACAGCCGGTTCACGCAGGTCACGTGACGCTGCTGTATCAGGAAGTAGCAGGCAGCAGAAACAAAAGCAAAACAACATAGACGTAAAAAGAAAAGATTTATTAGTGTCACAGTGTGTGTGTGAGCTGTACAGAAGTACATTCATGCTTATGCCAGAAGAGCGAGAGAACACACACTCAGAAACATGGAGGCAGTCGTGAGAATAGCGCTGTTAACAGTGCTCCTCTTCGCGTCGACGGTAAGCTAATTTATGAATGTTTAACTCCTGATCATGTAAAGTTACCGTGTGTATGAAATGTACAAGTAAAGTTTAAAGGGTTTTGGAAAGCGACGTGTCGTTGGACCAGAGGCGAAATAAATAAATAAATAAATAAACAAACTGTGTTTTACTGACTCACTAAAAGTGCTGGGACAGGTTGGGTTTATGTCTTAAACCTTGTCGTGTTTTGGTGTAGTAATAGTAATATAGTAATTTATTTAGGATACTACAAACTAAAGAGGCATTATACTAAAATAAGTACATAATATGAATAGTCATATCATATACACAAGTAGGGAAAGAAAAATGTTACATTAAAAACTAAGTTTTTAACGAAAACAACCGGTACTGATTGTATCAACATGGCGGAGAAGGATTGGAAGTAAAAATGAACTTCTTCACTGCACCTGATTCTCTGACATCAACCACAGGTGTTTTCTTTACGTCATACAAAGACAAACAATGTGAGTTCTTAGTGAGAGCTGCGTTTCAAAGCCCTGTTCGTCTACTGCTGTTCTTTAATTCATAGAATAAATGTACTCTAGACATTGTGATTCACCCTGGCAGAAAACACTAATAGATCATATTTTTCAACTTAAATATCTGTCATGTTTTTAAGATAACTAGTACAGTGCCCGTCAGAAGAATGTATTCATATAGTGGGAGCATAAGTAGAGTTGTCATTTATGGCCAAATGAGTATGTGTTTGAAGGTTAGATGTACAAAGAGGTGTTCACACTCTGTACTCTGTCGTGTTATAAAGGGGTTTATTTGTGGGTGCAAAGTAAAATAGTGTGTTTGATTTCCCTGGTTTAATTCTATGGGACATGCGCATGATAAATGTGTTAGTTGTTTCTTTTTACTCATTTTTATATATTTTTTTGTTTCGTGTATCTTTACAGTATGTAATCTATGTTTTTCGGAGTCATCATGTGTATTTTTGTATCTTTCTGTTATCTTTAAATGCACTTTTTGTATAATTATTGCTTTTTGTTGCAATTGTAGTGTGATTTTGGAGTTATGTTGTGTATTTTTGTATCTTTTTGGTGTCATTTTGTGCATTTCTGTTGTCATTTTGTGTATATTTTTATTATAGTTTCTTTTTACTCATTTTTATATTTTTTTCATTTGGTGTATTTTTTTGTAATGTATGTATTTTTGGAGACATTATTTGTATTTTGTTTTCTTTTTCTTCATTTTTTGTATAATTATTGTTTTTTTGTTGCCATTGTAGTGTGATTCTGGAGTCATTTTGTGTATTTTTTGTATATATATTTAGTTTTGTGTATTTTGAGTAATTTTCATATTTTTGTTGTTGTTTGGTGTATTTTTCTATAATGTATGTTTTTTGGAGTCATTTTGTGTGTTTTTGGAGCCTTTTGGTATATTTTTGTGCATTTCTGTTGTTGTTTTGTGTACATTTTTCTATTAATATTGTTTAGTTTTTTGTTTTATTTTACTGATTTAGTATATTTTTATTATTGTGTGTGTGTGTGTGTGTGTGTGTGTGTGAGAGAGAGAAAGAGAGAGAGACTCGGACTCTCTCCATCTCCTCTGTGGGTTCTTTCTCTCACACACACGCACGTGCATCAGCTGCACGCATGCACATACTCCGTCACAGGTTGTTGAAATGCGTTAGACACGGCGCATTATTAGAGCAATTACACAGACAGTTATATGGTTTAAACAATGGGAAACTTGTCTGCAAAAGACTCACCAGTTGCTGATGATTTCAAATGATATTATTCAGAGAGCTCCTGTGAAATGTTTGAGACGCTGATGACCAAACTCCATAGCCATTGTAGCGCCAATCAGAAAAGTAACAAAACTGCGCCAAACAAAAAGTAAAATTCCAAACTACATGAGTGAGTAAGTAAATTAAAGTATTATCTACAATTCAGCTGTCTTTTTTTTTTTTTTTTTTTTTTTTTTTTTTTTTAAACAAAAATCATTGTTTATCCTTGAACCGAGTGGTCAGAGCTTAGCTTCCAAGCGCGGAACCACAGAAAATCCGCAGTTTTCCAGATGAAGCATTGAACGGGTTGAGTTCAATACCGACTCTAGTGAAAAAGCGTTGATGATAGCATGGTACAGTGATGGAGATGGAGGAGGAAGTGGACTCCGCGACCCGTGGTTTAAAGGAAATTTGGGATCATCATGGGAATCATTTTAAATAACCATGAAACATTAACTGAAATAACTTTTAGCAGTACAAAAACATTTTTAATATTGACCTTTTTTAAACTCAAACAAACTGCGACACAGCGACGTCATGACCCGGAACCGGAAGTAGCACACTCAATACCGCACTCAATACTGAGGGAGCCGCAAAATTAAAATTAAATTGAAGGTTTTGAACATTTTGCAACACCAAATTACTCCAATTTAACGGATACACACACTTGTGGTATTTGGAAGCTGTTGACAAAGTTTCAGGTTGAACGGACGCCGCACCGGGGAGATATTTGGTCCACAAACATACAGACACGCATGCAGAACTTCCTTGCTTTTAAAGGTAGATGATGGTTATTTTTAAAACTGAACGTCAGAAGTTGAACTTGTAAGTTGTTCCTTCAATCAGGTGAAATTAACTTGTCATTTTTTACCGTGAACATTTTAAGCACCTGAAAATAAAGTAAAATAATCCTCTTCCTTCTCCACTTTAAACATTAGTTTACGTTGGGTTTTTAGGCTTTCTGTTACAGAAGAATGCTTCGCTAAATTATAGGAGAAGTTTGCAATAAAGTTGACAAAAAACAGTAAAATTAATGCTGTTTATTCATTACAAGCAAATCTCTTTTAATAAGCCGAGCTGCTCCCCAGCCCCTTGGAATCATTTTCAGATAAGAGTAAATGTGGATATGACTTTCTCTGCATTGGCTGTTAAGAGAAAAGAAACAAATCTTCTCGTCTTGTAAAAACATTCACTCTTGTAATGTTTTTTAATTAATTTTTTACCCCATGAAAAAAGTCTCATTATGTACCGTACATCTCTTTCAACCTTAGAATGAATTTATTAAAACTAGGTATTTAAAACCAGATCTGAATTCCTATATTCAATTTATCTGCACTCAGTTTAATTTTTTTAGTATATTCAACTTGAACAGTATTTGTTTTAGGAGTGTTCAATGTCTTGCAAATAAATAAATGGTGTGTACAGCATTTGCTGCTAATTTGAAATAATTTTGGCCCAGATAGCACAAACCAAATGCTGACTAGCCTGATTGAGTTGAATTTGTTTGCTTTTTCATTTATTGTGTCTTGTTTTAATAATTGCATGACTATTTATTTCAGACCGACATCACTTTTTCTTCTGTATACACCCTTTTAATATGAGTTTATTTCCTCAGGTCAAGTGCCAGGAGGCGGTTTTGCACATATCAAACGGAAGCATCGAGAAGGAGTACTGCCTCGTTTACAATCAGTCCTGGACTCCACTCTCCAAAAGTCTTGATGCTGCTGTATGTTTTGATTCTTTTTGTAAACAACGTTCTAGTCTTTGTTTATTGGATAATATTATCCGAGCTTAATCATGTGTCACTTTCCAGTTCTCTACTGGAGAAAGAAAACATGTTTTTGTTTATTGGATAGAGAGATCAGAAACAGGCCTAGTCCCTTTCTTAAAGCAGTGCCTTTACTCTCTCAGGTCCAGCTTTCTGTGGTGAACCTGACCTCCACGGTGCTGTGTGCCAACAGCTCTGCCATTGATCCAGATCTGGTGAGGGGCAAAGCCCTGGTTGTGATGAGGGGGGAATGCAATTTCAGCCAGAAAGCTCTTATTGCCCAGAGTCTTGGAGCTGCAACGCTGCTTGTTGCCAGCAACAAGTACCTGGTAGGACATTTATATCCTCTTCAGTGTAAAATTAGAATACCTCCAATGAAGTGAAATGAGCTGTGTTGTTGTGTTTGAAAAAAATAACGTTTTAACTTTTTATTATTATTTCTCTCGTCTCCTTTTTCGGCATGTACAAAACAAAAACAAAAAAAAGGAATAACAAAACTTCTGTGAATGCAACCATGTCGGAAATAAACTGAATAAATAAATAAAATAAATAGAAATTTATTCAAAGTGGTAATCAAAAAAAACACGTGCAGCAGACAAAGCTGTAAATAGTACCGATATATATCCTACTCAAGTAGAAGTACTCTTACTTGATTGAAATTGTACTTGTGTACAAGTAAGTCATGCATAAAATACTCAAGTACAACAAAAAAAAGTAACTCAATTAAATAGTACTCAAAATAAAAGTTAAGGGTGTCTCGATCCGATTTTGATATCGGTCCAATATCAGCCTGAAACCAATTATCGGAAATCGGATTCAAATTCCCGAATTTCTTTTTTTTTTTAATTCTCAATTCCTTTTTCTTTTTTTTTTTATTCAATTGTAGAATACTGTAGATATTATGTTGAAGGTTAAAATTAATGTAACCAATTAGTTAATAATAAATGGTCAGTTTTTCTCATACCTACTGTTGCTGACTGTTGTTCTCTGTTTGATTTACATCACTTGATCAAGTCTTTTCTAACATTCCACACGACAAAATAAGTAATTATTTTTTATTAAATAAAAAAAAGTAATAAATGTATGTATGATTCATGCTGATATCGGATCAATATCGGTATCAGCCGATACGCAAGGCTGCAATATTGGTATCATATCGGAAATGAAAAAGTTGTATTGGGACATCCCTAGTAAAAGTTACCTGTCACTTTTACCCCCAAAGTTTGTTGGTAATAAATATTGCCACGGTTCTCTTGCATACAGTTTATATGCAAATATCAGGGTCCCCACGGTCATGAAATTCCTGGTAAAATTATGCAGGTTGAAAAACCCATTTTCCAGTCTTAAAAAGTCATGGAATAATTTAACCATTTTGGAAATGTAGCCTATTTAAATTTAATGTTTTAAACCAACCATCACTGTTACTATGGGACGTTAAGCAAGTCCCATAACCCTAACACCTTGTGTTACATCGCTTTGGATAAATGTGTCTGTAAATTGAGAATTTTAATACTATAATATTAGCCTTTCAAAACTAAGTGATGGAAATTTGGTGAAAAGGTTTTGAGAAAACATTGTAAAAAAAGTGTGGAAACCATGAAATAGAGTATGTAAGAAAGATGCGGCCAGGGATTTGCATCATCATCAGCCTCTCACTTGCTGTGTTTTCTGCAGACTTTCTCCTGTGACAACCATTGTTCACTTCAGTCCCCATAAGTAGCAGTAGTAGCTAGTAGGGCTGTAGTCAACCAAGGAAATGGTTGGTCGACCAAGACTATGACACATATAGCGATTAGTCGACCAAAAAGAAAAAAGTGGCGTGCTGCAGCTGTCGGTGCATTGTCTTTTGATTGGAGCAGGGAGACAGAATTAAGACACACTTGAAGCATCCACTGTTGTATCAATCCTTTTTCTTCACAAGAACATGGATTATCCTTATATTTGATGTGTGGATTATGTAAATAGAGCCATCTCTGGTACGCGCTGTGCACCTGTGTGTGTTTGACATGCACTTGTTTCCCTGTTTGCTGATCTGATGATGACATTAACAGTTGTCTGTTAAGTGTTAATAAAAGCAGGCTTACCACTAAAACAAACGTAAATATGTCATTTGTATGAGGAAAAAAAAACAGGTTTAAATTGTAGGTTTTGGGTCAGGCACGGTTAAAAATGCCTAATGTCTGTCGGACCGGTAGGTTTCAGTTTCAAGTTCGTGCCAAAGCTTAAATAGGGTTCATATCATAAATGGTCTGTGTTTAACCACAAAAAAACAAAACAAATAATGTGTTTCTCTTTTTTTTTTTTCCATATCCTCCTCTGCACCTGCTCATTCATTCTCTGTCTTCACTGCAAAAAAGTTTTGAGACAAACGCGACAATGCGCACGCACACGGATCAGATTGAAGCCACAAACCATTCACACTGGAGTCTCATACAGGTCACATTTTAAATGATAATGTGAACGAATGAACAAAAAAAAAAATCAGAATTCAGCATTAAGGCCACTTTGGAGAAGATGCACTCTGTGGGCATGGATGGCATGGATGCAGAGGAGTGGCTTCACAGCCAGAAAGAGCCTGGGGTATCTGCCCTGATTTTGTTTCTACACACCAGTGGCCCTGTAGAGTCACATTTGCTTTGGTCTTGAATGTAATCCTTCATTTTGCCGAAACTGAATCCTCTTTGCACAGCAGGATGAGTGTGCGGATGAGAGTCAGGTTGATGCTGGCGACTGCCATGCATGTGGACTGAGCACATGCGGCGTTGCGTCATACACTTAATTCACAGCGGCGAGAGTTAACAGGAAAAAAAGCCCGTCTACTTACAAAATATATCAGTAAATTACATTATTAAAATCGCAAAAATGTCACCCATTATAATTTTATTGTTTTGCAAATAATTAACAACTTTTAATGCTGAAATTGAGAGTCAAAGTCCCTGCATATTTAATAAGTCTGGTCCACCACGACGGCGTTGACCAATTAGTCGACTAAACGACCAAAGTTGACAGCCCTAGTAGCTTGTTCTAATTCTGGCAATGCTCTGAGAAAAATGACCAGCATTCAATGCTGTTTTAGCACGGTGCATTACATTTAATCTAATTGGTCGGCTGTGATGTGATGCATTTGATTGTTTTCTGGCTATTTAATTTTTTGTGTTTCACAATGTCCGTTTATCATTTTAAAACAAAAAATAATAATTTACTCAGTAGCGGTTGGGTGTAGAAATGTACTGAATTACTTTACTTTTTTTTTTTTTAATATACTTCAGTACAAGTAAAATTACTAATTAAGAAAGATCCTCAAAAAAGTACAGGTACCCTTAAAAGCAACTCAGTTACAGTAATGTGAGTACTTTAATCTGTTGCTTTGAATTGAGGCTGTAAATACAAAGTGGATGCTCTACTAAATGCCATATAGAAATCACCATTTTATACAACACAGCAGATCTGACACAAAAACTTTAATGTTGAAAATATTTGCTCATGTCTTTAATGGCTGCTATATATATATATATATATATATTTTTTTTTTTAATGTGAAGATGCTTTAAATACTTCTATAACTTTTAAGGTCACGCCATCGGCCAATGAGTCAGAATATGACAAAGTTCATATTCCTCTGGCTCTGATGAGGTACAGGGACTTCCTGGAAGCACAACAGGTGAGAGTCTACAGCCTCTGCTCGCCTTTTTGTTGACTCATCTCCTCTTCCTGTGTAAAGGTCGATTTGGACCTGTGTGTGAATTGTGACGCTAATTCGTTCACAGCGGTTTGGCAACGGGATGCAGGTGAAGCTGTATGCCCCGCCCTACTCCAAGATCGATCCCAGCATTGCAGTCATCTTCCTGATCTCCGTTATCACCATCACACTGGGTGGCTACTGGAGTGGAGCTAATGAGAGGTGAGATGAAATTAAAAGATAAAACAAAGTGTGAGATCTCTCTAAGAAGCAAGAAAGAAACACAACATTTAGGGACCTTATTTGAAGTTATTGTGCAGTATGAAAATGCAAATCTTCTTTTCTCTCTCTTTTCATTAGAAAATTAAAAATGCACCAATAAATAATGTTCGTTCTGTTCCTAGATATCAACAATTTCACGCTAACAAATCTTTTACTAGTGAATCCATTCTCATTGTCAAGGTTGAAGCTCAATAATTTCCAGTTTAAATATTATCCAGTCAAAGTGGGCTGAATATGAAACATCTAATACAGGGGTCACCAACCTTTCTGTAACTGTGAGCTACTTCATAGGTACTGAATAATCTACCAGTTTGAAAAGCACTTTTTAAGTACCAAATGTTCACGGCTTCATGTTAATTAAAGGGTAAGATAATGAAGAAGGCTCATAGTAACTTAAAAAAGGTAGGAAATGTTTAAGTTTTAACATGAAACACTATTTCTGCTAATTTATACAATTTTATCATTTTCATTATACATTTTATTGAAAATTATCATCTTCCTATTTTACCAGCTACTAACAAACAATTTTTATAGCCTGTAACATTTGTAAAATGTTAAAATTATGTAATTTACCAAAATCCACCTTGTGTTTTTAGAAATATATATTTTTTCATATATATGTATTTTTATTTTTTATTTTATTGTTAATAGAACATACCACTGCCCATGCACCAAATTTCCAGCATTTAAAAACATTTGTCACAATGTTTCAGTGAAAATAAACATTTAAAGATGTTTAATTTAATACTAAAACGTTATCAGGTGCAGCAGTATTTAACTTTACTATGCACTAACTACATCCGTCGCCTGTATTTATTTTTGTGAGTTCAAATCCTGGAAAGTAAATCAGATTATAGATGGAGCTCATTGGTGACTGGAGCTCCTGAGGGCCCCTCACATGGTCCATGAGGGCTATCTGGTGCCCACGGGCACCGTGTTGGTGACCCCTGATCTCATATAATGGGACTGTTACCAGCTAAAGATACTGTACACCTCATAAGGAAGTTCTACTCATTGGCAGAGTAATGTCGGTTAGGGCAAAGTTGTAGTTGGCGTTGTGTAACATACAGTAGTAGCTGTTATCTGGTAATAAAGAGACGACTGACTGTATTTGTGCAATGACTCAGCCTGCTGTGATGTGGTTTCATACAGGGAGGAAGTACACGTTTAGTGGCTTTTAACTACGGGTGGGACAATATATAATACCATAGCCGATAATGGGGTCACAATAAAGATACAATACTTTTTTTGTGATTATTCTTCTTTATAACTCGTGAAAAAAACATGAAATCTGCCATAGACTTTTTTTTAAAGGGGATATATCATGGTTTTAAATCCTTCCTTTTTACATATAAATCATACAGTTATGGTCTATATAAAGCGGAACTGCAATGCTTGGGTCTGAACTCATTATTATAGCTCCACAGGCCCCTTTTCTACCCCTTTTCTGATGTGCTTCTGAGAGCAACTCGTTTTGGTGCGGTCTCTTTAAATGCAAATGAGACACTCCATACGCCGCCCTCTCTTCAGGTGACACTCGGTTCAACTCCACCCTGCTCGGCCATTTTTGTAGTTTGATAGAAGAGATACGGCTATGGAGCGGCGCATAAACTTTTTATTCAGAGGTTATTTACAAAATGTCAACAACAGAAGACTTGTCCATCCAGCCTTACATGTTTGAGCCAGAGTCGGACCCAGCGGAGCGAGATGAAAATGAAGATGATGAACCTGCAGAACCCTAGCAAGTGAGCTAACACAAGCACCGAGCTAACGCTAGCGCCAAGCTAACGTCACGAAATGCATTTTAATAGTCTTTTCAAAGACAAAAACGGCAAAATGAAATGACTAATGAAAACTTTAGACTTAAATTAAATCATGTAGGCCATATCATCAAGGATCTAAAATGAGCACACAGCGTTAACTTATGAAGTCTGAAGACGGTGCAACTGCTAATGCTAACAAAACAATGACAGGGACGTCTTATCATCACACTTTTTAGCGTTATTTACAGCTTACCGAAGTGCTCTGTTCGTCGTCTCCAAAGATAGAAGGAATTGAACCCTCAATCAGACAAAGTCTTTCAGCAAATCCTTCTTTATACTGGCGGAGGTTGCTGAAGCAGTCATCCTTGAAGTGCTTTGCGCGCACAAAAATGACCTTACCCACAGATGTGGGTACATTTCTGTGAAAAAAAAACTCAACCAGGCACTTTGAAAAGGTTCTGATGCTGGGAGACGGTGTAATGAAGCGTGTGGGTTACTACATCCAACAACCGAACATTTTGACTTATCCTCTCGTAATTTCGGCATCCTTGAGCTTGGACTACAAAATAAAAGCGAGAAATAAAAATGGCGGATTGCTCGAAGTGTTGGACCTGGAGTTGATGTACTAATTTGGCAGTTCCGCTGCAAATACTGTGATGTAATAGTTCAAAAAACGTAATAGAGAATAGAAAAATCGAAACAGATTGAAAAATATGAGCAAAACAGAATATAAAGATATCTACGGAGCACCTGAAGAGACTAATTTGATTTTTTCTGTACTTCTAAGCACTCTAAATATACAACAAAATGTATTTAAGGGCTAAAAAAGTGGATTTAGTATGATTTGTCCCCTTTAATACATTGATGATAATAAATACATATTTTTCTATTTTTCATGCTCAATGTTCAGTCAGGCCATTCTCACTGGCATATTCTGTCATGTCACTGTTACTCATAAACATATTCAAAGCTATTTTCCAAATATATTAAATATTTCCTGCTTGGTTCGGCATTGTAACTGGGTGACCATGGCTCAGGTGGTAGTGGGTCGCCTTCTGATCAAGAGGTTGGGGGTTCGATCCCAGTACCTGACTATGTGTCAAAGGGCAAGACACTGAACCCTAAGTTGCTCCCAGTGGATGGCAGTCCTGTCCCACTGGTGTGTGAATGTGAGAGTGATTGGGTGAATGAGCTGATATGTAAAGCGCTTTGAGACTGCTTCAGTGTGGGGATAAAGCGCTATATAAAATCAAGTCCATTTACCACTTAACTGTTACACATTGTTAATTTTTGTACCTTTTGACTAAACTGTGTTGTAAGATCTTTGTTAGAACAAACTAGTTTTTAAGTGTGACTCTCAGAGTAGAAGCTCACAGAAACAGGCTACATTATAGCAAGTTAGAAACTAATGGCCGTGTGTGGCCAGTGCAGATCTGTTGGAGGAAACATCTACAGGTTAATGAACCAAGTAATTCTACAACTTTAAGAGTGAACAACTTGCACTCAAAGGCTTCACCACACAATCAGTTAAAGCTGATCTGATATTGTCACACTAATGAGCCATTATTTTTCAAACATTATAGGCTTAAAAAACACACAAAGGCTGTTTCTGTTGGTGGCAGGGAGCGTCAGAGCGGCGGTGAGAGCAGAGGAGGAGAAAGCAAAGCAGACAGCGGAGATATTTTCCTCTACTCGCCATTCAAAGTGGTTATCTTTGTGGCTATGATGTGTGGAATGCTGGTCCTCATGTATTTCTTCTACAACATCCTTGGTATGTTGGAAAATAGAACAAGAAGCAGCTTATTATTGAGGAAGTGTCTGTTTTTACTGACAATCTGTGTTGTGTTTGTTTCTCTTGTCTGTCTAGTTTACATCATCATAGCTATATTCTGCATTGCATCTGCCTCAGCTTTGTTTGGCTGCCTCGATGCAGTGATGGAAATACTTGGGTGTTGCCATGGAAGGTACAAACATTCTTGCTAAAGAATTGTCAAAATGTACAGTTTTGAGTGTTAATTTGAACTAAAGTCGGGTTGAATGTGTGTCTGTTTTGGTTCATCAGGTTCTCTGTGCGGAACTGGAACTTGTCACTGCGGTCTCTGTTGTTGGCCGCTGTGTGCATCACCATTGCTGTGGTTTGGGCAGTGTACAGAAACGAAGACCGGTACTGTCAAACCTTTCTCAAGTGATTTATGCCAGTAAATGTTTTAACAATATACTACAAACAAAACATGGTTTATTTAGTTATTTATAGGTTCAACCATCTTTTTGTTTTTATTAGACATTTTTAATAAAAACACGTCATTCTATTATAATTATATACATATATTTTATGGGTGTATTTATCTAGATATGTACATAAGGGAAGGTGTATGCATATAGAGATGCATGTATATGTACTGGTTTGTACAGGTAGGGCTGGGCGACATGGACCAAAACTCATATCTGAATAATTGTTCTCAAAATGGTGACATACGATATAAAATTTTGATAATTTCAATTCAAATAAAGTCCTACCAAAAATACAATTCGGGGTAAAATTTGCTGATGCAAAATGCCACACAGGCACTTTTTTTGTGGCTTGTTTAAGGGAAGGCCTGGGTTAGGACGCAATCCATCTAAATGTGCTTTTCATGCTGTTCTGAGAAGTAGCAAAAGCAGCGACTCCTAAATTAAGTATTTTGCTACAAAATAAGCTGTAAAAAATATGTATATCGGTATAGGTAATATTAAAACTCGATAATCTTGTATATCGCCCAGCCCTATGTACAGGTATGTGTTTATATATGTGTATATGTAGATACACTGTAGGTGAATTACATTTACGTTTTCTTAATACCAGTGATAAACACATTTTATTTGTATGTAAGTATCAGGCATAAGCATTAAGTCTGTTTAGGGAGATTGCTATTGTCTGATGCGTTATATTTAAACGTTTTGTTGTTTTTGTTTGCACATTTGAAATAAACGCTTCAATCAATATTACCATGTTATTCAAACTAACATCTGGCTTTATGTTTGTGTTTTTTCTCTTGTTAAACTGGACTGAAGTCATTTTATTGTGCTCATTGTTAAGCTTTTTTCTGTCTTCACAGATGGATCTGGATCTTACAGGATCTGCTCGGCATCGCTTTCTGCCTCAACTTCCTCAAGACCATTTCATTGTCTAACTTCAAGGTTCTTTGCACATTCCTGTCGTTGTTTACCTTCTGAATACCTGAAGCACTCTGTTGTACTCCTGAGGGGTATTCCATAAAGTGGGTTATGTTCAAACTATATGTATGTTGTATGTTCAGGCTGAAATGAGGGAATCTCTGAGTATCCCATTCCTAAACGCGAGGTATGTTCTTCTCTGAGTATGTTACCATGGCAACATTCTTCGTGAACTATACCTGGTCGCTGGCAGGTTTTATCAAAGAAACCCTGGGTTTCTACCTGGCTCCACCCACCTGAACATTGTTTCTGAACATTTTAATGAACCTTAACTTTTCTCTGAAACACATTAGTAACATCACACACCACAGACGTGTTCACATCATTACTAATGTTGTGTTGCTTTACGTTTTTTTTTTTGTGTGTGTTTTTGTGTGCAAACGGTAGTTTTCTTTATAACATTGTGGATGTAGGTTGAGGTTGATCTGCATTAAAACATCTACTGACGTCTGTAGTAAAGTTCACTGAATACAAACCTGTGGATAATATAAAGGAGAAGATGATAATTTAAATGAATCCACTTTTAAGGCTCAATTGTTGTTTTATATTGTTATACAGTTAAATCTGTAGATCACGGCTCTTTGAAGATATGATGGTGCAGTGAGTTGTGATGCTGCGCGTGGAAGCGGTGGGTCACGGGTTCACGTTCCGCTTCAGTGTTTTTTAATGGCATTTTTTAGGACGTATAGATGACTCTGGCGACAATATTACATTAAAAATCAATATAAATGATGCGATATCAAGCGGCATTTGCTGTCTTAATATCTAGTGTAACAGGAGGGCTCTCTATGCAGCCATCCTATGCTGCTGACACGTCTCCTCAGACACATTTTATTCACATTATTCTCCACTCGTGACGTCACTGAAGCAATAAAGTGATGAAGCGACCAAAAAGTGTGACTAATTACGGGTGATTTAAGCCACTATAATCACTGAAGACTGAACGCACCTTTAGAACAGGCTCATGTTCCTCAAACATCGGCTTATTTCACCCATTACGGTGAATAGATCACTATTTTCCGGGTGGTTGCCATGGCAGCTTGACTCATTTTCGATTTTCATTGATGATGGCTTTTTATCGCGCACGTGCACATCGGTAACCCAAGGTTTACATACTCAGGGTTGATTGACCCACTTCATACCAGCTGTAATGGAATCCGATACCCAGAGTTTCCCATCGTGGGGTATGTTGACCCAGAGTTTATGGATAGACTCAGAGTTTGTTTACCCTCCTTTATGGAATACCCCTCTGGCCAATGACTGACAAACCTTTTGGAAATGTATTTTTTTCCATCTGCTATGTCTTAGATCTGTGTGATTCTCCTGAGCCTCCTGCTCATCTATGATGTCTTCTTTGTATTCATCACTCCATTTTTCACAAAGGTAATTGTACGATTTTGTGTTGTACATCACATACATTCTGAATCCAAGTCTCCCCTTTGTCTGACTACACCATTTTGCTTAGAAAACTATTTAAAAACATCTATAGAGCATAATGATGGAATGAACGAGTGATAACACACATTTTAAAGATTCTCTATTTGTAAATAAGTGGAAAGAAACAGTATTTCATGCAGTGGTTCCCAACCTTTTTTGATATCAAGAAATTCAGGCGACCCAAAGACATTTATTTTTTTTCTAGAATTAGTTTTTGATCATGTTTGAGCTCAGATCTTTTTTTTTTTCTTTTAACTACATTTTAGTTTAACTAGATTTATATTTCACAAAGTGAATGTATAGATATACAGTTGTTTAAGATTGTGTGTTGTTTTGATTTAAAAAATAATAATTTATAAAAAAATTCAAAAACTATTTAAATTTTTTGCAGGAAGTTCAGAGGACCCCACGTGGGGTTCCGAGCCTAAGGTTGAAAAACACTGAATTAGTGGCTCCTGAATAGATGTATTTCTATAGTTTTTTATGATTTCTGGTCATCTCACACCTGGCGTGGGACCAAGACTGACAATTTATTTGTAAATTTTCCACTCTCTCTCTTTGTCTCTCAAGTACCCACTGTAGTGCTATCGCATACCCCTGTGGGTACACTAACCCCCATTTGAAAAACTCTACTGAAAAGAATGACAAGCTAGTTTTGGATCTTTGGTATTTATTACTCTTTGAGAATCTTAAGGAACGATTTTATAGCAGACATATAGAAAAGTTGTACAAACATTTTTAGCTCTATTGTCAGAGTTTGGAAAAGTCAAAGTTCAGCATGTGTTTCTCTGCCAACAGAACGGAGTTAGCATCATGGTGCAGGTTGCCTTGGGCCCTGATGCCTCTGGAGAGAAGGTAACCATTAAGCCCTGTCCCGTACTTTCAGGAAGAGCACCACCAAATAATTTAGATCTTTACATAAATAATGGTCTCTAGTTCAATTTATTATTTAGAGATTTCCAAAAACTAATTTAAATATTTGATTGGAAATTGCATGCCTGCATGAGCAAATCTATAAGGAAGAATGTGAAGATAAACCTCGGGCCTCTATTTCATAGCTGGATAAACAAACTCAGAGTTTCTTTTGCTTTTAATTATCCTGTCTGTCCTAATCCTGGTCATCCTTTAGATATTTGTGCATGTTCACATGAAATGAGTGGTTCAATGTAGCAACATAACTAACGGCATCTCTAATATTTATACATTCTGCAGCACAGCACACTTGATGAAAACGATCAAAGAATTGTTCTAAAAAAATATTAAGTCTGAAGTAGAAACACATTATACAAACTCAAAGAAAAATAGTTTCTATGTATGCATCCTTCTGTGTTATTATTCGTTATTTAATAGTTACGTTATTACTTACTGTAGTATTTAATCTGCATGAATATTAAAGCTGTGACAGTAACCAAGCATCAAACCACAGAGTTTATTTTTATTTAACCAAGGGGATGCACGATATTGGATTTTTTTTTTTGGGCCCAAATCTGATATGCCAATATTTTACAACAAATTTGGCCGATAGCAAATACAAAGGTTTTTTTCCCCACATACTTAATTGCAGAAATCATTTAGTTTATGTAGTGAAATAAACATACAGAATTATTTCAATCAGTCAATCAATCAATCAATCAATCAATCTTTTATTTGTATAGCTCCAAATCATAACCAATGGTATCTCAAGACACTTTACAGTAGAGCAGTCTTAAGGACGGACTCTTCATTTTATGGATACACACATGCATATACTGTATACGTATATACACATGCATATGTATCCCACACCCAACATGAATTCATCATGGCGGCAAGGAAAACCTTCTGTTAAGCAGCAGGAACCTTGTGTGGATCCCATTCCTATGATGAACAGCCATCCACGTTATGCTGTGTTGGGTGTGTGCAGAGGAGAGGGTGGAGACAGAGCTGCTGAGACTCTGTAACTCCACACTAAGGATCCCACGGACCTGCAAGACAAAAGCCAGAAGGAGTACAGCAGCAAACACACAAGGGAAGAAGCAGACATAGAGGGAGTGTTTGAGAGAGGAATGGGACCCTCTCCGGTCCCTCTCTAACCTAAATGACCTCTCTCTTAACGCCCTCTCCAACCGAGCATGCCAGACCCCCCCACCGGCAGTCTATGCCTATTGCATCTTAACTATGAGCTATGAGCTGGTTCCTAACTAAAAGCTTTACCAAAGAGGAATGTTTTGAGCCTAACCTTAAAGGTAGAGAGGGTGTCTGCCCCCCGAACCGTGGTTGGTAGATGGTTCCAGAGAAGTGGGGCCTGATAACTGAAAGCTCTTCCTCCTATACTACTTTTAGAGACAAATGGAACAACGAGTAGTCCAGCATTTTGAGAGCGTAGTGTTCTGGGGGGATTGTATGGCACTACAAGCTCCTTGAGATAGACTGGTGCCTGTCCATTTAGGGCTTTATAAGTATCATGTTGGCCCACTGGAAAATGCCGTCATAAGACAAAACTGAAAAAAGATAATTGTAACTAACTGTAATTAAAATACCAATATCAAAAACAAGTGGTTTGTTTATCAAACTGTCAAATTATATTATTCAAAAAGGTTAAAACTTTGCTTCTACAATATATTCTGATTCTGTTAAGTTATTAAAGTCTTTAAAAAAAGTAACCACACATCTATAAATGTTTCCAGTATGTTTTATGAAAATAAAATGCAATCAACTTCTAAAACTAGAATGCAGTGAGGAGTGAGGCAGTTTAACAAGGTCTGATGCCGATAATATCGTGCATGACTAGTTGTCACAAGGTTATGTCTTGTTTCTCAATGATGGTTGCTCATTAGAATGATAAATGAGCTCTCAGTTGTAAATGCTTTTGTATTTGTACTATCAAGTGTGTAGTGGCTTTATTAACGCTCTGCGCTGCATGATGTTGATGCCAATAGGCTCACTAACTGTGTGCTGGGCTTTGGTGGTCTCTGTCATAGACACAAGGTAATATGGTGGAGGTCCCTGCTGAACCCCAGGCTCCCTCTGAGAAAGTAAGGCTTAACTTGTTACTACTTTACTGCTGTTTAGAAATGCTGCACACACTACAATACTGTGTATTCATTTTTGTTTTACACCTACATAAGCTTTTTCTATTTTGTTGACATGAACAAACTGCTAAGATATGGATCATGAAAGGCTAAAAATGTATGAAGGTAGATATGTTGCAAAATGGGAGGGATTATAGAATATACTGTGAGCTTGTGTATTAAAAAAATCCACACACGTGAAATTAATTTCCCATCATTTGTGACACGAAATTCATTTCACGTGTGTGGGTTTTTTTATACACAAGTGAATCTTTTTACATACATGTTTATCATATTCTACAAGCGCTCCTATTTTGCAACATATCTTACTTTCATAGAAATGCCTGTAGTATAGCATTCTCACAGAAAGAAGAATTGTATATAATATACAAAATAAAATACTGTTGAGGAATCATTTTGTGGTCTGTGCTGCTTGTGCAAATCAGTCTTAGTTGAAGTTCTCCTTATTCACTGCATGCTTTTTCTGAAAGATAATGAACCCACCAAACTCACACATGATGTCTGTGGATTGTTGAGCTCTATAGTTAAAGATGTCCACGTGATTGTTTTAAATTCCTTTTCAGGAATTGTCTTTAATTAGCAAAATGTTCTTCTTTCCTCAGCTGCCAGTTGTGATGCGGGTTCCTCGGTTCTCTGCCTTGACTCAGAACCTGTGTGGATTGCAGTTTTCTATTTTAGGTTATGGAGATATCATTGTTCCAGGTGAGGATGAAGAGCTTTTTGGGGGTTATTGTAGGGAGGGCAAGTGTTTGACATGTTGCACTCGCTTTTTTTACTTTGTGGTTCACCCCTCAGGTCTCCTGGTAGCGTACTGCAGCAGGTTTGATGTTTGGATCAACAGCACAAAGAAGATCTACTTCGTCAGCTGCTGCATTGGTATACGGTCTTAAGTTTTTATAGTCTTATATCTTGGTTAGGATTCTTATCACACTAAATATGCTGAAAGAATCATTTCAACTGATGCAAAATGTCTGTCTTTGAACCCTGCCGTGTGTGTGTGTGTATGTGTGTGTTCCCATGCAGCGTACATGTTGGGGATGATCTTAACTTTTGTTGTGATGCTGCTGTCTGGAATGGGCCAACCTGCACTTCTGTACTTGGTGCCGTTTACTGTGATAACCTCTGCTGTTGTAGCGGCTTGCAGGGGAGAAATAAAGCAGTTCTGGGCTGGAACCACTTATGAGGTGAGAAGACAGTTTTTAATACCTGTGGTCATACGTCACTGAAACAGACATAGCTGAAACATTTTGTTGCATCGCACCCAGCAATCAATGAAAAGGTAAACAACACTGAAATGGAAATGGTTGTGCTGTTCTGATAAGAGACGTCCTGCATGGACTGTGATAGCTTTCTTAATCAAAATAATTAATGAATAGAATTAATTTTTTTTGGTGATTAGCTTTAATTAGTGCATTTTCTTTAAAGCTCTTTAGGATCATGACATTCAGGCTCCATATGTCCATAGACTAGGCATGCAGACTGCTTCTACAAACATGAGTTGTTCTCAGTCAGGGTTGGGGTGAATTACCTTTTTCAGTTACAAATACCCATGCACAGTTCAATTACAATTATTTTTAATCCTCAGAAAGTCAATTACAATTAATCACAATTACTGAGTCTGAAATAATCAACCTAATGAAAGTTAACATTCCTCATTTGTTAGCTTTCTGTTAGCATCTCTTATGATAATGAGTCCTAAATCAGCTGTAAAATACGCTAAAAACAAATATCTATCATCTAATTTATTTCTTAACTAATGGTTACCTTGTTAGGCTTCCTAATCAATGTTAATATTTTTGGTGTGGACGTCTGAGCCTTTATTGTGTCAGTATAACCCTCAATTTATTTATTTTTTCAATGGTAAAATGTTGAAAAGCTTGATATGAAACATATTTTAATAATTGTTAACTACATATGTGTAGAACTGTACATACAGTAGAACTGTAACATGGTTTCCCAGTTTAGCGTTAAATTATTATTGACAATTTTTATAGAATTTTCATGACAATTAAGTAAATTATCTTAACTCAATTACAATTTAACTACAATTACATATATGCCATAATTGTAATCAATTACCCGATTACAATTATAATTGACCCCAACCCTGTTCTCAGTTGTCCAGTTAATTTAGTCGTGACTACTTTTTGTCCTTGACTTGGAAAACATTGTGAAACTTCTGTAATTCTGAAAGTTTCACTGTCAAACTGTAGAGCTATTTAGTAGCAGTCGCTAAGTAACATAATGTAAGTAACTTTGAGCTGATTCATTAGTGATAGACCTCCACAATACACATGGCCTTTGATTAGCTCATGACATGGGATTCCACAGACAAAAAGCTCTAGCTACGCTAAGGCTATGCCATTCATTAATTTTGGATATTGATTTTCATTATAACATTCAATGAATACAAAAATAACATAATTGAAAAAAACCCAAAAACGATTATTTAAAAAAAAAAAACATTAAAATGATTTTTAATTTTTTACTACACATTTGCTATTCAAAAATGCAAAAAGAACTTAGGAATAAAACTTCCATGATTTTGGATATCTACAAAGAATAAAGCTTGGCACACACAACAAAAAAAAAACTTTGAGTTGTTTACGAGCATTCCTGAAGCCAGATCACATAAACAGGCTGGTGTTCCTGGCTTAACATCTATAAAGCTGTTATAAATTTCCTATGTTTCGTTTGCATTACGGTGTTTTTATTTTCGGGCACCCAAACGGGCAGCTATTGTTTTCACCGTTGTGTTCGGGCACTGTTGCGGGCCGCGTAGGGGTCCTAACCACTGAATGTGCGGCTGACAGTATTTTCCACTACACCCACATGTGTTCGGCCGGCCGATGTGTCGTCTGCTTTGAGATGCGGTGATATCTTGCAAATCAGTGAACCAATGGATAATTCATCACTGTTTCCATGCTGTGGCATATATAAAGGCTAAGACTGAACTCTGTATCCTTGTTTCTCTCTTTGACCGGAGCAACTGGGTGGATGAGGTGTTCCAGCAATCATTATTAAACACTGTCACACACACGGATGAAGCAATAATCTCCAATATTGGTCCTTCGAGCCGGATACTTCACTCACTACAGCGCTATGGATACACAGAGAACAGCATCATCTGAAAATGGACATCTTGGAGGAGGAAGATTACGACAGATTTCAACACACCTACAAGGCTACCAGTTCAGCTTACCACCAGCCCTAATGCCTTGTGCTGCCTCAATCCACAACGTCGGCTACAGCGCCAGCGCACAACAGCTGCAGTCACCCCACCAGCAGACCGAGTCTCCTGTGAAAGATGACCAGCTCCACACTGCGCTTGGGCGTAACTCCTGTCCTCCTGTGGTCGGGGCAGTCGATGGGGTAAGACAATGGGACACAACATCTAATGCCAATCACCAGCCTGGTCTGCTAACTGTCTGTGTCGGCCCCCAATCTCCAACGCCATCTCAACAGAGCTGCCACAGTCAGAACCTAACAGAGAGCATCTTCAGCGTCGACAGCAGTGGCCCTCCGACACCCTATGGCCCAGCTTATTCCGAGCTGAGATCCTCTATCCAGCTCCAAGGTAATCTGCCTGTAGCATCACCGCTACGAACAACATTCCAGTCACAGGCAACTCTGACTTATGCACCAAGCAGCAGGCGGGAGAGCTACATGCTAACGCAGTCTCTTCCAGCAACATTGACCTCAGCAACGCCATCTGGAGCTCCATGGCCCCTGCTCCTCACAACGACAAGCACAAGCCCTCCACAGATGAGTCTTCAGGCAACACCGGTCATCAGCCACGCAAGCCCACCAATGTCTACTCGCCAAACCAGCCTCCACCGTCATGTGTGAGTACTGCACACAGCAATATGCCTGCGGTCATACAGATTCAATACCAGCCTGTACCAGCGACACTCGCCTATCAAACATACCAGCCTCCTCCAGCCGCGCTGCCACCGACACCACAGCCTCCTCCAGTCGTGCTGCCACCAACCTACCTGCCTCAAGCGGCTCAGTATGTTACCCACCAATCACCAGCTGCGGCTGTGCATCAGCCACTGTCTCCACAACCAGCCCATTATCTACCAGTGTATCAACTGAGCTACCCACCACAGTTACTGCATCAGTCTCAGCCACCTCTACAGACTCAGCCAGTCTATCAATTGGTGTCTCAGCCGCCTGCTCCAGCAATTCATCAGCCTGCACAAGTCTGACAGGAGCAGTACACTGTTCAACCTCAGTATACACTACCTCAACAGCATCTTAGGCAGCCAGTTCCAGTACCAGAACTTCCTAAACTGGTCCACGACAGCGAGAGGGAGTTTGCTGATCTCAAGATGGTGCTGGAGTATCTACTTAATCCGCACACTGAACTCTCTGAGCACTACAAATATCGGGTGCTCATGGAGCACTTGGTGCTGGATGAGGCTAAGTTGATAGATCAGGCCTGCAGGCACTATGCACAGCCCTACACTTCTGCTATGCAGGCCCTTCAATGCCAATACAGACAGCCATATCAACTCGCACAAAGTGAGATTGCAGCAATCTTAAATTCCACTGATGTCAAATCTGGAGACTCTAAAGCTTCACCCTTCTTGTTGACCTGCTCGTTGGGATGCTGACATCGCTAGAGGGGGCCAATGGGATGGAGGTGATGTCGACTGGGCACGTCGATCGGCTTCTAAGTAAGCTCCCTAAACATTTGAGAGATGGGTTCGTTGGGCACCTAAAAGTCTAAGGCCGGCTAAACACCAATCATCTCAACCCATACGATCTACAGGACCTTGTGGACTGGCTCAAAGTAAAGGCTGAAGCTCAACGGCTGTCGCCGAAGATGGCACAGCGATATCAAACTGATGGAGTGCAACCAGCTAAAGCAGATAAGCCAGCTTCCCCCTTCAGGTCTTGCAACCAGCCCATTGCAATCTATCATGGTTCAGATAAGCTTAAACCTGACAACCGCCAGTCTACAGAGGACATCCAACCAGGGACTAGGCTGCAGAAATGGAAGAGGATGTGTCTGTACTGCAAGAGTACCGAGCATTGCCTCTCACAGTGTTCAGACATCGCCCAGTGCTCGCCTGAGGAGATCGAAAGGTGGATCAATGATGGCAAGCGATGTCGACACTGTGGTTGAACAAACCACAAACAAAAAGTTAAAAAAGTCGATGTAAACCTACCAGTACTTCTCTGGTCTTTGGAGAGAGCAGACGTGTTTTCGTTTGCTCCGATAACACGACCTTGGCTACAGCTGAACAGCTGAACAGCCTGAAACATTGGGCCCAAGACTGAAGGAAAATGGTGAAAAAACCGCAGGGAGGCCCTTCAGAACCCAATTCGGGTTTGGAAGAGGTCAAGGAGATGATATGCGAGGGTCTACGAAACCTATCTGCCAAGATAAAGTCGTTGGAAAAGATGCTGGAAAACTCACTGGAAAAACTACAAAGCGAAGCAAAGGTACTGAAAGAAAAGAATGAAAGAAATGCTGAAGAGATAAAATTGTTGAACGCGAGGGTTGAACAGCTGGAACAAAAGGAAAGAGAGAAAGATGTCATCATCACAGGCCTAAAGATAAAACCCAGGAGCTATGCGAGTGACGAAGAAACAAAATCGATTGAACAACAGGTCATTGACTACCTGAAGTCGAAGGACATTGTCCTGAACCCTGACAACATCAACTCCTGCCATCTCCTGCCAAAGAAAAATGATAACAGAGCTGTAAAAATAACCTTCACAAATATGAAATTCAAAGGACAACTCCTGAGGCAAGGAAATAAACTGAAGGGAACGAAGGTGTACATCAATGAAAACCTGACGAAACAAAATGCAAGCATTGCATGGAAGGCACGCCAAATAAAAAAAGGAGGGAAAATTGTGAAGACGTGGTCAAAAAACTGCAGGATTTATATTCTGGAAGAAGAGGACGGAAAACCATTTCTCATCAAAACGATGGAAGACTTGGGAAAATACGAAGGATCCACCTAAACATCAGCACTACTGATGGTAATCATGGATATGGACCCAGATCTATATAAACACTGGAAACAAAACTCAGACTGTGATTATTTTACGGAGACTGAATTCAATGTGGAAACCAAGAGTAAAAAAGGTCTGTCATGTATTCATTTCAATTGCTAGGTGGTGGGGTGATTAAGGATTACATTAAATTTAAATTCAAAGTGTTTATTGTCATATGTGCAGTTAGAAACACGTTTTCTTGTACAATGAAATTACTACCTTGCTTATGAACTAAGATATAATAATGTGTTTATGCAAGTTAAATCTAACAGTGGAAAATACAACACTGCCATTAGAACCAACAACAGCAGTTAGAAACACGCTTATGAACTAAGATATAATACATTAAAATACTACCTTGCTTGTGAACTAGGATATAATAATGTGTTTATACAAGTTGGATCTGACAGTGGAGAATACAACACTGCCAATAGAACTAACAACAGCTGAATTAGCCTTGATGTAGAGACAAAACAAGCTGCAAACTTGTGTGTCCAAAAGAGACATTCCCGAGTGGTGACATTATGGATGAAAAGGGAAAAAACCTTCCAAACACCTTCGAAAGAGGAACTGTTCTTGAACTGGAGGAATGCTAACAACGTCTGGCAGGGAACAAGGCCAACACGAACAACGATAGAGAGGAGGAGGACAACATAGATGAGAATACACAAAAAAGGACTGTTCAACAACTCAAGAATGTTTTGACCAGAGAGACATGTAAACCCATGTAAATTTGCGATGGTAAAACAGGGGACGGGACCCGGATAAGCAAACTACTTCTCTCGTCTCCTTTTTCGGCATGTACAAAAAAGAAAAAAAAAAAGTGAATGTAACCATGTCGGAAATAAACTAAATAAATAAATAAAATAAAAATAAAAAAAGATGCCTGCACCCTAAAGAAAGCATGCAGCGAGTGCCAAGAGATTCACCTCAGAGTACTTCACACCATCGCCAACCAAAGCCCCCACGTCTACCTCATTACACCAAAGGATCGCACTTCATTCTCCAACTCCGTCAAAGGGGGGAAGGTGTATCTCAAGGTGGCGCCAATCATCATCAGCAATGGGAGTAAGTCAATCCAGACCTATGCAATCTTAGATGATGGGGCCGAATGCACTATTATATTGCCGGGAGCTGTCAAACACTTGGGACTTAAAGGAGAGACTGAGTCATTAGCCCTCCGGACAATACGCCAGGACGTAACCTGCCTCACAGGATCTTCGGTGGACTTTCACGTGGCCCCCCTGACCTGGCCCACAGAACGACACCTGATTAAGGGTGCCTTCACTTCAAACAGGCTTGCTCTGTCGGAGCAATCTTATACTATGGATACACTTCAGAGACTCTATCGACACCTGAGAGACATTCAACTGCAGGGCTTCAGCAAAGTACAGCCACTACTGCACCCACCTGATCACCGCCAGAGAGCCCGTCAGGTTCGGCCCCAGAGGTGGGCCTGCGGCAGTTTACACAGCTCTCGGTTGGGTTCTTCAGGGTCCCGATGGTCTTGAGTCTCAAACCTCCTCATGTTACTTCACCATCTCAAGCCAGTGGCAGATGAACTCTATTGACATGTCGAACGTCTATGGCAGCTTGATGTTCTACCATTCCGGAGTGAGCGGTTAGCAGTGCGGTCCCGTCTGGATCATGAGGCCGTGAATATCCTAGGGGAAAAAACTCAAAGAGTAAAGGTCGGTGACATCTTCCGATATGCTACATATCAAAGATGCCCCACCATTAAAGGCAACTATCGATGCAGTCATTCCCATGCTCCGTAGCACCGAACAACGACTAATGTAGGACCCAGCTAGGGCTAAAGTGCATGAAGCCGAGATTAAGAAGCTCATTGATGGAGGATGCGTCACTAAACTTTCAGCAGAAGAGGTGTACAGTTCCAAAGAGTCATGGTTCATTCCCCATCACCTTGTCCATCACAATGGGAAGGATCATTTGGTGTTTGACTGTTCCTTTACCTACAAGGGTCTCTCGCTCAATGACCAACTCCTCCCGGGCCCAACCCTCGGACCATCGCTCATTGGCGTCCTACGATTTCGGCAGTATGCAGTGGCAGTCAGTGGAGACATCCATGCAATGTTCCATCAGGTTCGTCTTCTTCCAGAAGATCAGCCGCTGATGAGGTTCATCTGGAGGAACCTGCAACACGGGAAAGAGCCGGAGGTCTACCAATGGCAAGTCTTGCTATTCGGCACAACGAGTAGTCCCTGCTGTGCAACATTTGCGCTTCAGAAGCATGTCAAGGACCAAGTAGAAGGAAATGAAGACAGATCATGCAGTCTCTGGAGCAGTCTTTCTATGTAGACAACTGTCTACAAAGCTTACCCTCGCCTGAAGCAGCTAAACTCTTTGTTGACAAAATGAGGCGGTGCCTGGCCTCAGGAGGATTTGAAATCAGGCAGTGGGCAAGCAACGTTCCAACTGTCGTCTCCCATCTACCATCCACGGCCAGATCAGATAGCGCAGAACTTTTTCTAGCCGAGAAGCAGACTGATCCTCAGGAGCCAGCTCTAGGTTTACGGTGGCACTGTCCAACTGATCAACTTGGCTACCGGTCCAAGGCCATGGAAAATGAAACCCTCACTATGCGGCACATATACAAAGTCCTCGCCCGTCAGTATGATCCGCTTGGAGTGATTATACCATACACAACGAGGGCCAAAATCCTCATTCAGAGACTGTGTGCAAAAAAGAGAGGCTGGGACGACCCAAACCTTCCACCAGATATAGTTGAGGCCTGGTCTAGTTGGGAACGGGAACTTCCTGAGCTTGCAAACATCACCTTACCACGAGCCTACGCACCACCAGAGGTTGCCATTGAAACCAATGAATACACTCTACACGTCTTCTGCGATGCATCCGAACAGGCATATGGCTCCGTTGCTTGTCTCACTACGAAGGTTGATGACGCAGTTCACATCTCATTTGTGATGGCAAGGTCCAGGGTGGCCCCAAAACGTCAACGCCACGCCTAGAACTCTGTGCAGCCTTGACCGGAGCCCAGCTGTCCTCCCTCATCCATCAAAAGCTCACCCTCACCATAACCCAGACCTTTCTATGGACAGATTCAACTACTGTCTTAACCTGGATGACATCCGAGTCATGCAGGTTCAAAGTCTTCGTGGGTACAAGGGTCTCTGAGATTCAGGAACTGACAACTATGCACACCTGGCGGTACGTTGATACGGCAAAAAACCCAGCCGACGATCTCACTCGCGGCAAGACTCTGGCTGAGCTGGCAACATCGAACAGATGGACTCAGGGACCACCGTTTCTGCATGTTTCTCCTGACAGCTGGCCATTGCTTCCTTCCTCTACAGGACCAGAAGACGTTTCAGAGCTAAAGCACAGTATCTTCTGCGGAATCACACAGACAGACCCAAAACTTCAGCTCCCAGACGCCACAAAATTCAACAGTTGGACTGATGTGGTCAAAGCCACACAAGAGGCAGTAGTGGATCCCTCCACGCAGCAGCCTGAACCTTGGGATGCTGAGACTATTCTGCTCCAGGCCAGCCAAGCAGACTGCTTTCCGGAAAAGAGATGAAGTGTCTCAGGGCAGGGAAACCAGTATCACCAAGCAGTAAGCTCAGTATGCTTTCACCTGAGATGGATCCTATGACGGGCCTCATCCGTGTGGGTGGATAGCCATGCTATTCTGGGGGCGGCTGTTATAAATTTCCTATGTTTCGTTTGCATTACGGTGTTTTTATGTTCGGGCACCCAAACGGGCAGCTATTGTTTTCACCGCTGTGTTCGGGCGCAATAAAAGCATTAGAGTTCAAATGTTCCACCGCTTCTGTTCCTAACTAATACACTTCTAATGCATTTATCGCATTTGTTTACAAAAGTGAACAGACTTTTTTTCAAATTACACGTTTATTATTCTTAAGTGTGTGTTCAAAGAATATATTTAACAGTGTTTCATACTTAGTGCATACTGACTGCTTTAGACCCAGAAATACTGGTTACATTTAAATGGTGAGGTTGTGTTATCTGTTGCAGCATACATCTCTAATTAGCCTCCCATCAGCTGTGTTATCAGGGTGTAGATAACAGACTGTGGGGAGAAACAAGCGTTACCTGCTCACTGTTAAATAAACTTGTTTGGATCCATAAGAATTTATTAGGAGTAAAATAACCCACCAGCAATATTTCAGCTGTAGTTTTAAGAAGAGGTCGACTGATATGGGATTTTCAAAAGCCGATACAGATATCGATTTAAAAAAAAAAAAAAAAAAAAAAAAAAGTCAGTCGATGGTCAATATCTACAGCCGATTTTGGAAGCCGATATTTGAGGCCGATATACTTTTTTTTTTTTTTAAAGCACATTGATTATGAAACACAATTGAAACACTCATGATATAAATGTATATATTAGAAATTAAATGAAATACACCGATAGAACTCTTAACATTTATTGAACTTTAAATATACTCGTACACAACTAAGTAAAACAAAAAGTACAGGCCAGGTAAGTAGCAGTAAAGCACGACAACAATATACAATGTGTAATGTGCAAGTAGTGGGTTTAAACAAAATACCTGTTTTAGGTGTAACCACTCACTCCTTCCCTCTGTTCACAGCGACCACCATTATACCTAAGCTTCACACTTGTCACCATATGCACAACTACAACATCACATCTCACTCTTACTTTAAAATAATTAACTATTCAACACCATTTCCATTTGCTACCTTGAGTCTCGCCTCCCTGTTCCCTTCCCCTTTTTTTTAGGTGTAACACTGCCCTCTCTTTTTATATCCTCCCTATAATAAAGTGTTTCTTACCCTTCCTTAGGGAGGGCTGGTGGTGGTAAAAAAAAAAAAAATCATAATAATGATTTTTTTTTTTTGGCCGCTGGCCAATCTTGACAAAAAAGTCAATATATCGTCGAGCGATATATCGGTCGACCTCTAGTTTTAATATACCGGGGTGTGTTTCATTAGATTCTAAACTGCATAAACATATTCTTCAGTCTAAGATACATGGTATATCATAGTTATTTATATTCAAAAAGAGAAGAGAAACCAGTGAGGGGAGGATACTTATTCTGACCCGACTTCCTTGTTACCAGGTTTTGGACTCGTCCAGGGAACCGTTGCTGGCAGGTGTGGTTCCCTCTAACCATACTTCCCTTTTCCCTGCATTGCTCCTGTCATTAGTAGCACCTGCTTCAGTACTTTATCATCCCATACTGTGGTTAACTCACTAACATACTCATTTCCACTGTCAGTTTGACATTTAATGAGAAATCCATTATTTGGAATCAAAAACAGAATTTCTCACCTTTAATGAAATTGGAATTGTGGGAAAAAGTGGTGTTTCAATTGTTTAAGGGGATTTCTGGGTGATTCCTAACTCTTGCACGTTGTTTTTTAAAATGTACCTACTGATAAGGTTTTGATTTTTTTTTTTCAAATCTGATAAATCCGTGTACCCTTACTCCTTTTTAAAAACAAATCAATATAACAAATAAACGATGTGATTGATTATTTTGTTATACTGACTCAAAAAACAGAAAAATCAAAAACCAGAGGAGCAGCCTTTTTCTGTTTTAAAATGAAATCTGTTTGTGTGATATTTGGATATTTGCGGGGAAACTACAACGAGAGCTTCATGTTTTACGATCACCACACAGAGGGACCCACAGACTTTTACTCTTGGACAAAAAAAGGAACAACGCACAAGTCACACAACTGATGAACTGGTGAATTTAAATGTTATTAATAGATAAATTAAAATTAAAATGGATGTTACGTAAAACATGCACATGATACGTGATTAAAGGAACCAGAGGTGGTGTAATGAATCTATTGGTGCTCCTCGTTTCTTGTGATCAACTACCGTGTGTGTTGACGGCTGCGGTTAGTGGTATTTATAACGTGCAAAATAAATATTTTTTGCTGCTTTCAAAAAAGCTGTAATTGTTTTTGAAAAAGTGTCAAATCGTAGAAGTTCTAACATCTATTCCTCACACCAGCCTCACAATTGATAGTCAGTCACCTGTTTATTTGGATACTATTTGGACCGTCACACTGTTCGGTAAAGTTGGCACGATATTCACAGATTTGTACTTCTAGCATCAATAACTCTTCATGAAATGTCATCGACACACAAATTAGAGATAAAGATTCTTTATTCATCCCGCGGTGTGGAAATTTACTGTCATGACAGCTCAATAAATGTGCAATAAAAAAGATGACAGAAGGCAACACACAGGAAAGACACCCGAAAAATAGTGCAATGAAGATAAAATTAAATAAACAATACAATAATAGAAGCTAGAAATTATGCCTCTTTGCCATCGGTGTTGGACAAACATGCTACAAGATCATTTTCATCAAACGCAGCAGAGTAAAAGTCCTACCCCGTCTGTGGGTCCTTCTGTGTGGTGAGCTTAAAACATGAAGCTCTCGTCCTAGTTTCCCTTCAACATCCAAATATCACACAATTTTAAAACCGAAAAACGCTGCTTGACAGGTTTTTGATTTTTCTGTATTTCTGTTTTGGTTTTAAGTCAGTAAAACAAAGTAACTACACTGTTTATTTGTTATTTTTATTTGGTTTTAAAAATTAAATAACCAAAGAACGAGGGGTACACGGATTCTGATAAATACTAATAAGGAAGAACGTTCGCGTTTTGACCACCAGGTGTCTCTAGTTGACAGGACTCAATCTTCAAGCATTGAACAGTTGACTTGGAAATAGCACCAACACTTTTGTTCAATTTCATTTCATGTGTCTTTAGCTATATTTATAGTTATCTCTTTTTTACTCATCATATCACTCATCTTTTTCATCCTTTTTTTTTTTTTTTTTGAACTCAGTTGCAAATGTAACATTTCTTCCTTCCTGCAGTTCAAAACGTGCACGCATGTCCATCTGCATGTTGATGCTTGCTGTGAATGTGAAAGAGTTGTGGCATGAATGTAGTTATTGACTCATTTTCTAGCTTTTTAATTTGTAATAAGGCTCTAATCTTAAAATGTTCGTTTTGTGACTGTTGTTAATTGTGTTCTCTTTTTTTCAGAGGGAAGACCTGATGGATGCTTAGAAGGTGAAAAATGCTAATGTACACCAAATGTTAATTGTTTTTTTATTTTATTTGATGAAGTACGGGGCCTTGAGCTTTTGATCAAAAATGTTGAACCAGTAAGTTTGTTGAAGTTTGTGGTAAAGTTGGTAAATGCTGTGTTAACAAAGGGATGATTGAAACACTGTCAGGCTTCACATTGGAAAACACTGAAGACTTTGCTTAAGATTTGATTAATATACTGCAGATACAGAGTGTGCTTAAATATTCAATTGTTTGATTGATGTTTTTGTTTTAGGGACTTTGATTTGCCAAAGTGGGTTTTAATTAATATGCTGTGATACATTGGATAACTCGAGGCCCCTCTGTAACTGCTTTTCTGAAACGTGGTTTCATGCATTGCCTTATATTAAAAGTAAATACTTCTATTATGTTTTCTTGCATTTGTTTATTTATGCATAATTTTTGTCAAAGCCAGGGTTTTTCAACCTTGGGGTTGTGACCCCATGTGGAATGAAATGGGGTCCAATAAAATATATATTAATAATAATTAAAAAATTGCTGATTAAAATCAATTATTTTTCAAATTGAAACACCACACACAATCTCAAGCAACTGTATTCTATACTTTCACTTTCTCAAATATCATTCTAGTTCAAATAAAATGCAGTATAAATGCATCTGTGCATATTGTCACTTTTGCGCTAATACTACTCCGTATGTGAAACACAGTATAACAAATATAATAACATAAACTAATTTTAGTGAAAGAAAGTATCTGGGGTCACCAGAAATTTGTGATGTAAAAATGGGGTCATGACAAGAATATCTGTAATATTACGTGAATATCTGTAAAAGTCACATTTCTCTATTATCTCTGTCTGCTAGCATAGCATCTCTTCTTCACTGCTAGAATAGTTGCATGCCCACTGCTGGTCGAAACAGTACACCGACTAAAATCGAATATCTATTATGAAAATAACTAATAGCTTTCATGTTTTCCTTGTTGTAGGCTTGTCAATCACTAAAGCTTCCGAGTTTCCTGGTTTCACCCCTCGGCCATGTTTGCACAACAATTGATATTTATTTTAATTGTATTTGTGTGTGTGTGTGTTTGTTTGTTAGAACCGTATTTCAAGATTGTGCCTTTTTGTAAGACTACATTTAAGTATAGTTAATAAATGGCTTATAATAACACATAAGTCACAATTTAAAAATTCCTGTCAACTTTTAACTTGTTTTTTTTTTTTTTTTTTTGCAAAAACGCGGTGGGCTTCTCTACCACCATTGGTGTTTGACTGTGTATGCACGAAACACACATTGTGTTTGTTTAATTGACTCAGGTGTGTTTGGTCTGCAGTGAGATTGAAATATTATATTAACTTTTTGTTTAGTACTTACATTTGGAGTGTTTACCTGTGTTCTCTGTTTGCTTTACTTGAATTTAAAAGCCCTTTACTATTTTACTGTCAGGATTACTCTTCAACCACATAACATACAAAAACACCAGGGACCTCATTTATAAAAGTGTGCCAAGGTAAGCACACTTAAGCTGGCGTACGCTAAAAACCAAAAAACCAGGAAGTGCATATGCAAAAAAAACTCTTAAGACTTGTACACAAGGGCGAACGCTTGTGTATGGAATACTTGTCCCACGCCTGTTTCTGTTTTAAATCACAATCAACTCGAAAGTTGTCGCACTGTAGGAAACACCCATTTTGTTGTCACCTCAGTCACAGTCTGACACTCTGAGGCAACACAAAGCGATCTACATTTCTATTCTATCATTCGTAATGCTCACTGTCACCAAATGACGCTCTCCTGCGCGTGTCCACCTCAACAATTAATACCTCCACCTCTCATTGACTGAAATTTGTTTTATTTGCTTGTTTTCCCCCTCGGTCCACCCTGAAATTTGTATTCGTGAACATTTATTAAAGGTGCAGTGCTTAACTCTTATAAAAGTGACTTTTTGTCATATTTGCTAAAGCTGTCACTATTCACTAGTAGTTTATGTGACAAAAACAGGCTCATTGAGCCCCCCCTGTTGCTCCTGCAGCCTTTGACAGATTGCCAGAATGCACCATGACCAAGCAAAAAGAACCAATCAGAGCCAGGATTGTGTTTGATGGGCTGTCTGACAGCTGTTGCTCACAGCCCCCGCCCCCTTCCGCCGTGGCCAAAATACAGCAATGCTCATAGCACGGTAGTGCCTGGAGCGCCATCTTTTTTTACAGTGTATGGTCTGGAGGACTAGAAGATGGAATTGGCGACATGTCTGCTTGAAAGGAAATGACTGCTGCTTGATTTACATTATGTTTGATTTGTAATTGTTACACTAGAACTCTGTAGTGCATGTGTTGTTTGTGCGCACGCTGCCATCACTGCAGCCTTCATGTAGGCTGCTGTGAGTGACACTGTGTTGCTTCGCTGCTGCTGACAGATTGGTGTGTGCACATTGAGAGAGAGAAGCGCTGCAGTAATATGCTTTTAACAGTGCATGTTATACTACTGTGATGTTGTTGTTGGGCTAACGTTAGCTTGTTAGCTCCTCTGAGGGAGGAACTTTGGAGGCAGAGCAAGAGAGCAGCAGGGAGGGAGGGATCTGAAAGTTACGGACTGCACCTTTAAGGGCATTCACCGAACCTTTTATGGGTACCGTATGGGCGGAGCAAGGCAGGGCTCTCAAAATTTTAACTCAGTTCAGAGTGAGACTTCTAGGCTGCAGCGGCGGTTAGGGTTAAAACTGATAAGACATACATTTGTACAAATAAAACTATTTATTTAGCATTTAACATTTCTTAGTGCAGGGGTGCTTATCGTGTGTGCGTGAGTGGGGGTGTAGGTGTGTTAGGTATTGAGGCCTTCAGCACAGGGGTTGGTGGCTCCCATTTGAAACACTGGGGTTCCAGGCCAACCCTCCCTGCATCCTCCCGAGTGTGGGAGCACTAAAACAACATACAGCAGCTTACAGAATCCCACAACAAAGTATAATTAAAATGTGTAAAACTAAAAGAAAAAAAATCTGCATCCGGATAACAGTTTTCTCCTTCAGTGAAGATTGGCATTGAGAAAAACCAAGTGATCCTGTTTCTTGTCTTTGTACTTATCTGCCCTGCTTTGGAGAAGATTCTCTCTGAGGGGACTTGATGTTGCTACACTCCAGTCTCTGTGCCATCACATGTCTAAGACATGGGTAAACTGAAGGCTGCACTTCTCTGGAAAAGGGGCTCCTCAACTTTCGCTGTGGTCCCTGCTCTCTATCCCGTGTTGGCAATTTCTCAGTAAGGAAAGTAGCTATTGGCTGTCCCAAAAGGCGCTAAAAGTCATCATTGTCTAATTTGATTATTTGTCCATTTGCATGTATTTGTATTGGACGCTGCAAGAGAAGAATAACCTTGTGGGAGAGACAAAAAATTAGTTAAAAAAAAACCCACCTTAAATATGTTAAAAATTACAAATTAACTTTCTTCTGTTATTCTTGTTTTATTATTTTGCCATTGAAAGAGGCCATCACGTATCAAAATAACTTCACTAATCAATCGATCTTTATTTGTATAGCGCCGATTCATAACACGTGTTATCGCAAGACACTTAACAGAAAGCAGGTAAAAGGCCTTATACTGTTTGGTCTAAAACATCAAAGTCATGGAGTAATTAGATAGAGGTAGGCAACCTTTATCACAGTGGGGCCATAAAAATGTGTTTGTTTGATCAGAGGGCCACATGATTAACATTCATGTCAGCATTGAGAATAATGAGCGATCTGAGCATTAATACAGGAAAGAACAATGAGTTTTTATTATAATTGTGTTTTTCTGTCATTCTGTGTATGTTTGTGGTTGCCTTACTTGTTGTGAGGCATTTTGTGCATTTCTGTTGTTCTTTTGTGTATTTTTCCTGTAAAATATGTCATTTGTAGTCATATTGTGTATTTGCGCTGTCATTTTGAATTTTTTGGAGTCATTTTTGTGTATTTCTATTCTCGTTTTGCTTGCTTGTTAGTACTGTGGGTTTGCAGTCATTTTTTGTGTTTTCCTTGTCTTTTTTTGTACTTTTGTTGTCATTTTTTTAATATTTTTCACAGTAATTTTGTGTATTACTGTTGTCGTTTCGTTCATTTTTGTAGTAGCTTTGTGTGTTTTTGGAGTATTTTCTGTGTCTTTCCCTCTTGTCTTTTACTGTATTGTCTTGTTATGCTGTATTTTTGCTGTATATTTTGCTCTTGTTTTGTGTATTTTTTCCTTCATTTTGTACATTTACTTTGGGGCTGCATAAAATTAGACCAAGGGCCGCATGTGGCCCCTGGGACGCCAGTTTATGCCTGCTTGAGATCCACATTACATACATCTAATTTGTCCTGTATTGTTAAATATGAGAATATCAAATTTAAGTAAAAGACTTATGTGTGGTGGAATTGTTAGCTTCGCATCGAAAATCGTAATGATTATTGTTTAATCGAATCGAACCGTGAGGTGCCTTCGATGGCTATTTACTACCTCCATCATCTCACTCTGATCTGACACTCCTGACGTCCTCCTCGGATGTAAGAATTACCTGTCCACAAACACACCGTGACCAGGAGCCGTCCCTGTTAGTGTTAGTGTGGTCGTACAGAGAAAGGACGAGTCCAAGCTCCATCCGTGCGGGGTTTGTCTCTGATTGTTTGCGGGTTTTCGGAGTAAAACAAAGCGCACATGTGGCCGCTGGCCCCGCCCCCCCTCGGCCATGTGACGGCTGCCTGGCTGAGTCAGCCTGCTCGTCACGCAGTGTCAGTCTGGAGTCGCACAATTATGAAAAAGCAACCTTCCGTTGAAGCTGCAGTGGATCTCTCCAACGTCCAACGGGCTTTCCTTCCAAGGCTAACCGAGGGTACCGCAGATAGATGGATAAAAGCCACGACGGAGCTCTTCCTGCGTCTCAACGGTGAAGAGGATGGTATGTGACTCTGTTAAAGCAGCCTGCCTTCTATTAGTCATGGTTATGGTGAGTTTAAACTAGCGCTCAACACCGTCGTGACACACCGGGGCTGTGAGTGGCACCTCCCCGCTGTGCGTGATGCCTCTCGGCTGTCAGCCTGCCAGACTCCCCCAGGTTTTCCTCTATGTTTACTAACCAGACAGTTTAATGGGGATATTTAGCACACATGTAATGGCTCCCGATCTCACACACACTCGGAAAGAAACCCCTGCAGCGCACACGGGCGTGACGTTAGCAGGCTAAATAGCTAGCTCGCTAGCGCTACATGCTAACTAGCCTCGACAGCTGTAGCTGTGCTAGCAACACTGTGTGTGCAGTAACACAACACAGCATGGAAGAAGCTGGCATGTGTCAGAGACATGTTTTAAACATCTGTCCAGATGTGAGACTACACATGTGACATGTCAAAGCCGCACTGAGAGGCTGACAGCTCAAAGTCAATGCGCTGTTTAAATAATGTGGCAATTGCGTGTTTGTAATAAGAGCTTCCAGACAGCTGTGGTAGGAACACATACACGACTGAGGCCTGTCCCAAAACTGCTGTTTATACCTTTTAGTTTAGCATCTTAGTGTTCTTGGATAATTATAGAGGAAGAGATAATTTTTTCAGGATTTCCCGATCCTTTCCTTTACTGTCAATAGATCAGAGATGCTTGAAGAGCCACAGCTCTTAATTATTGAATGACTTGTCATTTATTCTTTATTCTTAGGCTGTGAGAAGAAACTGAGGAACTTAAAGAAAACTGATTCTACTGTGGCTGTAATGTATTTAAATAACCTAAGTTTAAATTACCTAGGGCTGGAAATTGTAAGACACCTCATGATTCAATTACAATGATCGGGACTGTGAAGCGATTAGCGATGTCCCGTTACAACTTTTTACACTTCCGATGTGATGACGATATTGCAGCCTTGCATATTGGCTGATCCCGATATTGATCCAATACGATATCAGCATGAATCATACATACATTTATTACTTGTTTTGTAGTGTGGAATGATAGAAAAGGCTTGATCAAGTGATGTTACTCAGAGAACAATAGTCAGCAACAGTAGGTTACTTTGTTGGAGTGTGAACCACAGTCACCTGTGGATCGAAGTGCTGGATGGGAAAATTTTATCGGAGACCTTATATCGGTGATTTTAGATGCCATCCGATATTCGTTTTCTGGCTGATAACGGATTGATATCAATAGCGGATCGGGACACCTCTAGTACGATTATAAATTGATTAATCAATGCATCTAAATGCACTTTTCCCCACAGCATTTCTTTGTTTCAAGCCTTGACCACTGATGAAAATCAGTTGTTTTTTTTTAAAAAAACCATAGCATTTCCATTTAGACAAATGAGACAAAATGAGCTCCTTTACCTGTGATTAAACCAGCAGAGGTTACACAGCAGTATCCTCACTTGTAACATACAATAAAAACACTAACCAGAAAGGGTAGGCTTCGATTATACAATACATACTCTTAATTTACTGTTTTAATAAATGATTACTGAAAATGTATGTACCGATTATTATATCAGAATGACAATGCATCAATTAGTTCTCCCTCCGCTGCTACAACCTACCGCATCCTTAGATCTTTCCTGCGTCTTTAGTCATATTTGTGCCTAGATCATCATGTATTATTTGCTAATATTAAAGGTGACATTAGTGATTAGTTTGGCTGTTATTAGAGCAGGCCTTTTGAAACCACTGTGCAGCCACACAATAGTGTGCTGTGTCGTGAACTGTATTTTCAAGCAACTGGTGGAAATAAATATTCTCTTGTGGTAAGGCCACACACCTACTGGAGGACAGTAGAATATATACTGTTTCAAGTCATTTCTACCATTGTAATAGTGATCTATCACATGGTTTTTGCTAGAGGCTCCTTTTGTAGCTCCACCCTCACTTTGACCTTAACTAACCTCCATCTATGAGATGTAGTTGTAATGATTCAAGACAATAAGGATTGTCTCCAGCTTCTATGAAGTATTTTGTTTTAGATTAGTCATTCTCCTGGATTGAACTGGTGTATTGATTTAGTCTTTTTAGCATCTTCATATAGACTTAAGGCAGGCTAGCTACTTAGCGGTACCTGCATCAGTTACATGTCCAAGCTTCTCTCTAAAGGATTGATGCTGCTGATGCTTTCAGCGCTGTATTTTTTGATTTACACTGATCTTGCATCATTCCTCTCATCAAACTGAGAAGGAGCTATTACGTTATTGTGAAAGTAATTATCTTGTGCTACAGTGGGTGTTTTGAGAGGCCATTGGTTTGGGCTTTTTGTTACCCTCAGAAACAGTAGAAAATGGTCTATTATCACATTGTTGTTCACCAGAATAGACTGTGGCACTGCTAGTGTAATTATATGTGTGAACCTACTGTGGTGTGCATCTCTGAGCTCTGGTATCTTGCGCTGTGATCCAGTCGCGCAGCACGCACAATGCCATTTGAAGATGGCTGATTAAGTTTTTCCAGTGGCACAGGACTGGTTTTTTTTTTTTTTTTTTTAAAGTGCAATTAGTCACAGTGTGTTGGTTTTATGAATGAAACTGACTTTTTCCCCAGCTGTTCCCAGCTGATTTCTATGGTGAAGAATATTTGTGTGTACTGCATTAGAACAAAGCTAAGTCAATAAAATCATAAGTGAACATATTCATATGTTCTTTTTAGATTAATCACATCACATCTATAGAAGCTACTCCATTGTGATTTTTCTCCTGGCATCTCTTATTAACCTCTCCACCTGAGCTCACGTGTTCATCGTAACCAAATGTTGACTTGAAAAGCCATCACATGATTTAAAGCAACGGGCTCCTCAGCTTCTTGGACTGGCATGCTAACATAGTTTCAGATAACGCTGAACAGCCTGTGGGAGTTTTGCCCAGAGGGCTAAAGTGTTAAAGCCAGAGAGGAGTCACACTTCAATCTCATGATCGTGTTGGCCTCTCTGTGCTGCCCTTTTCCAGCCTATCTAAAAGTTGTAATAAAGAAATCAGAGTGATAAGGCCGGTCACAATCTGAGAGCTTGTGATTTATCACTTATTTGATATCAAAACATACGCACTCAATAAAGCACACATTTATGACATGCAATGATCCTGTAAAATTTTACCCTTCATCATAAATGAAGCATTATTTCCCAAAGACAAAACTGAAAATCACATGTCAAACTTAAAGCTGATATATGGAGTTTCTGAGAAACGTCTTGATGTCCCATCCTAAACAGCCTCACTTCCTCCCACTGCCTCTCCCAATCTACCAGAAGCCACGCCTCTACTTTTCTGCACACGTATTGCGGAACATAACAAGGTCGCATCATGTCACATTGATTTAGGTCTATGGGTCAGGTAGGAGCCAAAATCATATTTACCTGTTTGCTGATGTGATGCGTGACCTTGTTTCAGTGCACAGTTCCGCTTTCACTTTGATTGACAGACTCCGCTACAGGAAGTCAAAGCCTATTGGCTGGGCAATCACGGCGCTCGTTTCCATTTGTATAGGGGTCTATAGGATGAAGGCGGGACTTTAATGCATTAACGTGTGAATAACAATCGGCAGTAGACCATAGTAAAAGACTAGTTAGGTATTTTGATTGCATTTCAAATGAATGATACATAAACAGATTTCTCAGAAACTCCAGATATCAGCTCTAAGGCCCAGGGCTTATTATAGCACATGATGGCAGTCATTTTTAATCTCAAATTGTTAAATGAACTCAATAATTATTATTTTTTAAATCCTGCAATGTTACTTAAACTATTCTACATAATAATTGATCACAAAATCATGGACATTTAGGTGAATGTGTCACTTATTGCGTGGATATTGTTGGTGCCTTACATATCATTCATACTAGAAGTACTTAAAACTAAGGCACATTAATGTTGAAATGAGCTTGTTTTTCCGACCTATAATTAATCGGCCCACTTCAGATCAAACTGGTCTATGTTTGACCACTGAACTAAAAAAACTTTGACACCTGAAGAAGAAAACCTCCAAACCTTACTCAAACTCACACATTTTTCATGTGAAGACCTCAAGTTTGCTAGAGATTGATAAGATGTTAAGGAAGCATTTGAACAATTTGCCTTATTTTTTTTTTTTAGATCAAAACATTTATTTATTCATCTTCTGACCCGCTTATTTCTGTTCATTGTCTCAAGGGTCAGCTAGTGCCTATCTCTAGCACTCCGCTAGTTGTGGTAGACCCTGAACATGGTGCCAGTCTATCAAAGGAGATCAAAACGTTCATTTTTATCTTTTTTTGGACTGCAGCATATTTTTAAACTTTAATGGGAAAATTTTACATGTTCAATCAAACCTATGATTAAATTGCCATTATAATTATTAGGAAGTACTGTACCTATGATGAAAATCACAGCCCTCTCTCATCTTTTTAAGTGGGAGAACTTGCACAGTTGGTGGCTGACTTAATACTTTTTTGCCCCATTGTAATAGTAATAAATTGACCACTGTTTTGAATTGCTATAAGCCTTCATATTGTTATTCATTCAAAGAGACTGGAAGTGAGAAATGAAGGGTATTGCAGAGAAAATATTGTGTCAGGAGCTTTAGCTCAGTGTACCGTGGAAGATGTCCCAGTTCTGAATCCTTGCTGAGAGTCAAAGTTCAGTGAAGTTGCAGTTATTGTAGCTCCTTCATTTCTGAATAAGCATTTTTATGCTGAATTTTAAACTATCACCCTGTAGTATACAGTGTTTAAAATTAGGCACCTTGAACCACTCTCCAGTTATTGCCAACTGTTTTTATTGTTCTTCTCAGAGGAAGAAGTATCACTCTCTCATGCACTGACCCTATTGCATTCATTCTTTTTAATTTGACTTCTTATTCAACCTAATTTCACCGGGATGTTCCTTGAGATTGAAACTCTTTTGTAAGCGAGACCTGACCAAGAGCCTGAACTGGTTAAACGTTCAAATAATGAGCTTGATAGTGAGGCCAGATGTTATCTCACCCTGTATTACACATGCCAGTGCCAAAGGTAAAACGGGAAGAGGAGCCTGCCTTGTTAGATGTTGTGAGAAAAGAAAAGCAAAGGAGGAACAGCTTTCCAATGGGCTTTAAGAGTAAACTATCATTGTGTGCCTTGGCATGAACTCTTTAATTCTTGCACATATATATGACTGTCAGAGTGAAGTTGTGTCTTGCAAGGAACAAAAATGCGTCTGGTACATTTATAAGCTTGGAGCTCAGAGAGGAAGTGGGCGAATGAGTGTGTGTGAGTGTTTTTGGCAGCTATTCTTGAGATAAAGTCTTTTGTTGCCTGACATTCCCAGGTACTATGGTTACAGGTTAGCCAACGGCAGCTCTGCTTAGTCGCCCTCATTTTCACTCTGTCAGACTGAGTGGGGTCAAACAAACAGGCAAAATTGATAAAAGCATTCCTACACAGGCCTCAAAGAACGTTTTGTCGAATTTGTGGGGTGTCTCTCACATCACTCATTAGTTCAGCTGATAGTGGAAAGACAAGGGATTTTCTCACTCCGTCACTATTTTGGTGCAGAGTGACTTGCTATACTGGTCTGTGTATTAAAAGTGGGACGATATATTGTGTGACAAAAAAAAAAGAATATATATATATATATATATATATATATATGAGTGTGTGAACACCAGAGCTGAATAAGTACCTGGAGGCTGATCCACTCTCTCAGAAGATCCCCTTTGTTGGTGGAGGAACCATGAGACAGCTTTCCCTCTACTTGCCTATGCATCCCTGGTACTGGTGTTGCAGTGGAAAGAGTATTCTCCACTGCTGGAGATATTGTGACAGCACAGCGATGCAATCTCAGTTCAGAACATGTAGATCAGCTTGTTTTTCTGCAAAGAACCTAGATGTTCCTGATGGACCGTAATCCCACATGGACAATTGTGGGTTGTGTAATCCTATACACCAAGCCCAAGAGGTGTTCACCCTTGTTATGTGATTTGTAGGGAAATCATACAAAATAAATGGCACCTTATGAGAGAGAAAAATGTAGCCAGCCTAAGCATTTATTTAGGCTATTTTATTTATTAAGAGAAGCTTTATTTTTTGTATGCCTTAAGTTATTCTTGTAGTCACTGATTAAAACAAGTTTCTATTTTCAAAAATCACACAAAACACCAATTTGTGTTATTTGTCTACAGTTTATTTTTGTAATTTCTGGGAAAAAATGCAGCTAGCCTCAGCTTTTACTTAGGCAATTTTATTTATGAACAGAACAGAAGTGTTTTTTTATGTACCGTATACCTTGAACTTTTTATTGTAGTCAGAGTTGAGACTTACTTCTGGAAGAAAGGGGCATCTGGCCTAAGCTTTTATTTAGGCAATTTTATTTATGCGTTATTTATTGTACAGCAAGTAAGTTTTTATTTGTTTAGCATGAATAAATGTTACTTTTTGTTTTAGGTTTTCCTTTGTGTGATTACATCATTGTAATCACTTTATTTAAGATTATCTTATACAAACTGTATTGTTGAGATGGAGTACGGAGTGAAAACAATGAAAAGTTCTCTCTTAATGCGATCTGCTTCTGCATCACATCAACGCCATAGTTATGCGTAGCCCTCTGCATTGACGCAAGCCTTCAAAAATCCTACGTGTCGGAAACATTATTTTCGGCTTTAGAGTCTGTCAGCGCATGTTTCACTGAGATTTATTCAGATCCACTTCATCACAACTGTACTTGATCCACTTCAAGGGTGGACTGGCGTACGGGGACACCGAGGATTTCCCCGATGGGCCGCTGGGCCATCGTCCTGCAATAGTATTTTTCCGTAATTATCCCGAATTTAAATGTAATAATAATTAGAAGATGTCTTACTAAACTGAACCTCACTATCCTCGCAAGAACTGCCACCTGAAATGGCCTGAGTGGCAGTTCCCGCGAGATTAGTGCTGACAGCGGCAACAAACCTGCAAACAGCTCAGAAGAGAGAGATGAATGTAAGAAAACACTATGGCAAAAAAAACAAAGAACTCGTGTAAATACCTTGTAAAAAGGGACAGAGAGTTTACCTTCCTAAAGAGCAGCAGGATGGGACACATTTACACATTCTGTAAGATTAGTAATTGAGCCACATGTTATTATATCAATGACCTGCTAGCATTAAAATCACTACATACTGTAAAATCACTCTACTGCTGTAATTTCCCCTTGGGACCAATAAAGGAATTCTGATTCTGATTATTTTACTCTAGGCTACTTAAGGGTTCAAGTTAATAATTACTATATGATTATGGTCCATAGCAACATCAAATGCAGTTTTTTTTCATCAAGGGATATAAAACTTGTGTTGCCTGCCCTGCTGGCTAGCTAGCTGGCTGGCTGCCACACCGCACATGAAGTCGGCCGGTCTGTCAATGACTCCCGGGCTACTTTCCCCCCCAGTCAGCCCCTGATCCACGTTACAAGGAGCCTTACTTAGATGTGGGAATAAAGCATCGCACACAAGAAATTACATTTAGAGATAAAGACGCGCACAGTGCTGACAGTGGCTTCATTCACACTGCAGGTCTTAATGCTCAATTCGGATATTTTTGAAAAATCTGATTTTTAATATTGCACATTAAATGAGTCTTCTATCAGTTTGGACTGTACATGGGCATGAAATAAAATCAGATATGGGCAAAAAAACCTTAATTGACCTGCACTGTGAACATAGCCAGTGCTGCTGCTCAACAGACTTCAAAAGCTTCTTTTCATCAAGAACTTAAATTCACTTTGTTTTATGAGAGAACATGTTTAATTTATATTACTTTTTGTATTTTGTATTCCAGTAAGGTTATAAAGCCACTGTATTGGCTCTGTTGGGCTTGATTGTATTATAAAGTTGCTGGATTCACAGGTTTCCATGGTGCTGGCACATTTTTAAAGTGCTAGGTGTTCGCCTAATAATTAAGTCAGTGCAGTGCCTCTGGAGAGCTTTTTGTGTGTGTTGCATGAATTACAGTTGGTGATGTGTCGTCAGGAGACAACTGGGTATATATCACTGAGGCCTCTGCTCATCCACTAAGCCTTTCTCACACCCCCACCGCCTCCACCTCTTTCTCCCCTGCTTAAAGTATAATATCTAGTTGGTCCCAGACACATTCATTTTGTGCCTTGAGTGGCTTTTTACAGATTAACACTGTACCTATCACTGATCACTCAGCTTTTAACTCAGACCGGATCTATAGAGTAACCACTGCGCTGTAGACTTTGGATCCTTTATGCTCTGGGAGCACTCCTTCAGACACCTGCACATGGCAAGTGTTTCTAGATGATCTGGTGCTCAGGGGAGGCTGAGGTCACTGTGGTTTTTCCAGGATATGCTTGAAGGATCCTTGGTATGTTCCTGTACAAAGCCCTTAAACACAGAGATGAAGAGGAGGACATCCAGGTACATGCGGAGGATTGGCTCGGTGTCTCTGATTAAGCAGGGGGATGAGCTGTTTGAGATGTTGGTGAAACAAATGTTTCAGGGAGCTTGAACCTGGCCCTTCGGATGTTTTGTTTTTTTTGAAACATCTGGAATCTATTTATTGTGCTTACCTGTTTCCACTGTGCTCCTAATAACAAGCTTTCTGTGTTATTAGTTTAGGGATTGTTTGAATGCTTCACTGTAAAGCCATTGATGTTGTTGGCAAGTTAGCTTCATTGTGCTGGGGTTTGGGATTAGTGTTTTTAATCGCTCCTGGATTTCTTTGAGGGGAACAAAAGGGCACGGGGCATTCATTGAAAATTCCTTTAATGACATTCCTTGTTTATAAAAAAAGAAATGCCATGTCAGAATATCATTATCTAGATGTAGTTTGTTAATGTAACTCGGTAAAGCAGAACTCTAGCTCTCATGAATGTATATGTAACTCCCACCGTCTTTGATTTTCATATTAGATCTTGGATTAGGGTTTGAACAATACTCCTTGGCTCTTATGATGTTTGGAATTCCATTGTAGCAGTAAACATAGTTTTAATATGAACAATATTTGTTATTCCTGTACTTTTCCTGCATTGTTGACAACATTACAACTTTAGTGAAGGTAATCACACTGAAACCATAACCACAAACATGGCAACCATCATCTGCTGTTGTTTTTCTGTTTTTGTCTTCAGTCCCAGAAACCCTGGATAGAAAGCACTTTCACCAAGAGGGAATGTGTGTACATACTTCCAGTGTCAAAGGACCCCCACAGGTAGGTGCACCAACATACTACACTGTGCTTTCAGGTGATAGCCATGGAAACAGTGTAATTGCACAGTGTGTGTTAGAGTAAAGCCAAGGCCTAACCATTGCTTTGCAGTGGAGAATGAGTCTGTTTTAATGGTTACGTCTGTAACTGTAAACACAGAGTTAAGTGAGAGTAAAGACCAGTGATGAAGCAATGAATTATGGTTTTCTTTTTTGCTTTTAAGGGAACAATTTTTATATATTTTTATTGCTTAGGAAAGGACTTAAAGGCCTCTCTTGAAAACTGTATTAGTTAGTTGTTTATTTATGCTCTGATTCATTTTAAAATGCATTTGCATATCAAGTTTGCTGCTTAACATTATTGTCAGTTTTATGGGTGGATTTTTGTGCCGACTCACTGGAATTTGTCAAAGCAGTGTTAAATGTGTATGGTATGTTGGCTTGCGACTCGTCTTTCAGGAAATTCATGAGCAGACTGAAAGGTACCGGCTGCTCTTACCATAGATCGTATTGTTGAGATTCAGAAAGAATAAATTGCCATGAGTAATTCTTGGTCCATTATGATCAAGTACTTCATAACGTGTGTGCGTGTGTGTCCTTTGTGAATAAACAACTCTGTGTTTTGGCTCATAAACTCACGATGAAGCTGGTTGATCCCTTGTTTTTTTTTTCTGCTTACATTGACATCAGTTATTCACAGACAGAATTGTATTCACTAACTGTGGCGCTACTGGTAGATGATTCAGAAGTGTTTTTGAGCATTGACTCATTTAACTTCAGAGCAAAGGCCTGCATGTGACTGCACTCAGTCATGGGAAGAGGTTTCATAACTGTTTTGGTGAAAGTCCTGCCAAACTGACAGAACTGTCAACTACTTGCTACTTAAGATCACCAGTTTTTATATTCTCTGTCATTGTTAATCCACTTTACATTGAAATGTTGTCCTCAAATTCCTTTCAGATGCCTTCCAGGATGCCAGATTTGCCAGCAGCTTGTCCGGTAAGAGTTTTTAGGGTCATTGGTTCCCAGACAGCTACCTGACAGGATTAGCGGAAGAGGAATCTCACTAATTTGTTAATTTACAGCCCAAAAGCCTGGAGCAAAAATTCTTTCAGCTAGTAATTTCTGCAAACACCAATAGTCCTGAGGAAACAATTAAATTCCAGGCTTTGTGTGTCAGGTCTTATGGGTACTTGAGAACCAGTGTGTCTTGTTTTATGTAGTTGATAAACATGAGTAGATGGTTTAATTTTATTCTCTTGGGATTTTCAGCCTTTTCCCACAACAAGGTTTCTGCTTTAGTGACTCCTGACATACTCTATGGCAATGCATTTTGGTATTTTTTTTAGTTCAAAATAAAGAGCGCTGCCACAAACTCAGTATTGGTAGGACTAGGGTAGGGTACAGAATTTCCATACTAAAGTTTTTCTCAAGGCTCAAACATACTCGAGTGGAACGTCCGTGGAGGTCCGTGCAGAGTAAGTGTGGAAGCCCGCCAGACCAGTGGGCACTCTGCGTACTTGGTGTCACACAAAAAACCTCTTCAGTATATATTTTTCACATTGACCCGCGTTAAATGTAACACCGACCTGCATGTCACCGCCTGGTGAAATGGAGCTGAATAGATGGAGACGAGCTTTGAGGAGAAACAAGCAGACGAGCTACGAATGTACCGACACCTTTAAAATACGTCCCAGAAAGACTACAAGGACTAAAGAAAAGCGCTAAGGATTGTGGGAAATTTAGGATTTCACAGAAACTACTACGCGGTAGTGCACTCCCGGTGTGCTCGACTATGGAAGCTCTGAGTGCGGACATTAAGCATGGTGTCCGGTCCGCCTACATTCCAAAGGAGTATGTTTGGCCCTTTAGAAAACCATTCTGTTGATCACATAAAAAAGAAGCAGTTATTTCAGATCTGCTTTGTGTTTGCAAATAGCATACGGTAAATGCTTTTAGCTGTATAGTACAAATACACCAACAATGTGTCTGACTGCACCTTAGCAAACAAAACACTGTCACATCAATGGCCTAGAGGATGTACATGAACATTTGTGCCATCTTGTATGCTACCGTGCTGCTGGTGTAATTTAACACCTGAGTTCTAAAGCTGTAGCTGAGTCACAGGATCATCCACCCTCTTCTCCTTCTAATCCTGTTCACAGTTATGAAGGTTATCCCTGCTGACTCAGGGTGCAAGGTGGGTTACACCCTGTGCCTGGACAGGTGAAGAGTCCAGTTGGTCTACCACACAGGGATAGACTAGCACATTTACTCCCACGTTCAACATAGACTCCAATTAACCTTGCTCACATGTCTTTGGAAGCCTCACTGAAAGACATCAGCATTGCATTATCATTAATTAAATATCTAATCAAGGTAGGGTACGACCTGAATACAACGCCATGCAATGCAGACTATAGCAAGGCCATCACCCAAACAGACACTAACACAATGTTCACACTGCAGGTTTTAATGCACAATTACGATTTTTTGTGATCGTTCATATTGCATATTAAATGTGTCTTCAATCAGTTTGGAGTATGAACGGAATGCGACCCTGAAGTGACCCACATGTGCAGAAGAGGTCCTAAGGTGACTCATGAACCCGCAAGCACTTACGGTGTTTAAGGAAGTAAATATTTAGGCGTCCAGTGTAGGACTGTGCGTCCCATTGATTAATGTTCTTTCCAACAGAAGTCAGAACTTCATAACTTTAACTCAGAATTGACGTTTTCGCATGGTAATGATGTAGGATAGAAAGTGCCTCGGCTGTCCAGACTGGAGTTGCGTTGCAAAAAATCAGATGTGTATCGGATTTAGGACCACATATGAAAGTGACGTGGGTCGGATTTGAAAAAATCGGAATAGTGCTGTTCAGACTGTTTTTAACAGATCGGATACAGGTTGCGTATGGACAAAAAGATAAAATTTGGGTCGAATTTGCCTGCAGTGTGAATGTAGCCAAATGCAAATGTTTAGCGATTCCAATAAACTTTGCTTACATGTGTTTGGACCATGGAAGGAAACTACCAGTAGATAACCCAGCATACAAACATGAGGAGAACATGCAAACACTTGACAGTTCTGAAGACTCCACCCCTGTTGTCAATTTATAATAGTTACAACAATAACTGTGTTAATGTGTGCCAAAGGACTGAGGTGACCAACATGAAGAATGTGTTTTATCAGTCCCTCTATTTATTTAACAGTGTTTAAATCATTTAACGGAAAAAGAATGTTTTTCGTGACAAATATATTTTTGTTAATGTAACATCTGATTTTTTTTCTTTAGGAGAGTTCAAAAGCAGATTGTATAATCTTGTCCAAACCTTGTCTTCATTTCTAAGGTGCTGTTGTGGGCGGCTGGTGCGGCAGCATGCTGGCTTCACTGCCAGCCTGGCCACAAAATACTCAGATGTGAAGTTGGGTGAAAATGCCAATCTTTCCATGCCTGAGCTGGAGGAGTGGTCAGTGGAAAAACACACAGAGGCCAGTGCTACCGACGCCTATGGTGTCATCAACTTCCAGGGAGGGTCTCACTCATACAGAGCCAAGGTAGGAGTGCCACTACTTCTGATTGAGAGCTTTTTCTGGAAAATGTGTATTGTGTAAAAATAATGGATGGACATGGGGGTCTCAGAACATGTAGCTGGAAAAACATTTTAATATGGTCATTTAAAAATAAATAAATGAGACATGTTGATTTGATGGTACATATGAATTATTATTGATGATTAAAAAAACAATTGCACATCCATATATTAGTGTGATCTAATATGGTATAAATAATTAGTAGGACTGGGCAATATGGACCAAAACACAATATTTTTTTCTCAAAATGGCGATATACGATATAAATCTGTCTGACCATGAAAATTCAAGGTTAAATTTGCTAATGCAAACACGCCACACAGGCACATTTATTAACAGTTGATTTAGTTGATCAATTAAGGATTAGGGATGTCGGGCTTCTATGTTGTAAAATAAAGAAATTTTTGGACTTAAATGTTCAATTTTAAATATTCACAGGTATATTTTCCAGTATTGGATTTGGTTTGGATTGGATTTTCTAATATTGCGATGGCAGTCATGGTTACTGTCAAATAGGCATCATATTTAGAATCCCTGAGGTCCAAAACCATAGAAATGTTTTCATTTTAGTTATGTGACTTTTGGTTGATGAGTAACAGAAAAAAACAGTCTTTGAGCCATGTTGAATTGTATTTGTAATCCAAAATAAGCTATAAAACTATATATATATATATTGATATAGGTGATATTGTAATTTTCGATATCACCAAAATGGAAAACTCGATATATCTTGAATCTCGATAAATCGCCCAGCTCTAATAATTAGTCTGTTTGAAATATACAATAAATATTTTAGTGAAAGTGTGACTTTAGAGCTAAATATATGTCACACGTCAGCTTTTGTGTTTGTTTTATACTTTCCTGAAATCTGTCTTTGACTCATTCTCTTTGTGGGTGAACAGTATGTGCGAATGTCCTTTGACACGCGGCCAGAGAGCGTTCTACGGCTGATGTTGAAGGAATGGCACATGGAGCTTCCAAAGATCCTCATTTCTGTCCATGGAGGAGTTCAGAACTTTGAGCTCCATCCTCGCATTAAACAGTTGGTGGGCAAAGGTCTCATCAAAGCTGCTGTCACCACTGGGGCCTGGATCCTGACTGGAGGGGTTAACACAGGTATGCATCCATACTTTTATTTATTTGTGGAGAAAAATGTCCTTTGGTTTGTGTAGGAAATGTTGTTAAATTGTGGGAACAGGTTTTTACTAAAATGTTTTACATGAAATGACAGTGCTGTTAAGACTTTAAGGCTTGCCTTGGTTGAAGTTAGGCAAGTTAAAATGGTTGACCATCAAATAGTTTGAATTTTAAATATTTTATATTTTTTCACGTCTACATCATTAATTTAGTTTTTTTTTTTTAAAAACAATTCTTAAAAAAAAAAAATACAGGACCACATGATCCAAACTTTTTTTGTATTTGAGGACCCCCTAAACAGAACTCTCACTTGCACACACTCTCACTGACCTCTCAAAGTCTCACTCGCTCCACATAGCCGGGCTAATGCTGTTGCTAAAGCCGACGAGCTAATGGCGGACCCTAAGCATGTCATTTGGCTGTAAGTCGTGGCTAAGGTGTGTCTGCTGCCACAGCTGATGTTGTGGTCTGATAATAGTGTTTGCATCATTACTCAGAGGGTCAATTACCTACACCAGTGATTACTTTAAATACCCCCTCTGCCACCCTGATCAGTCGGGATGGTCTCCTGGCTCACAAATTACTGCTGAATGTGTGAGATCCATTAGCTGAGGATTGTGGTTTACAAACATCCCTGGAGACTAGCGTGCTTGTTGTGGACTAGCCTTTTGGCCATAATTACTTTGCTGTTTTGACCATTGGAGAAGGCACCGACTACAACTTTTAGATTTGTTTTGTGGAATATTTAGAGAGGCTGCATTTAATGACAGTTTCTGATCAAAATGTGGTTAATATATTTTTTGTTTATCCTCTAGGTGTGGCAAAGCATGTAGGAGATGCTCTCAGAGAGCACTGTTCAAGATCCTCAAAGAAAATTTGCACTATCGGGATCGCACCCTGGGGAGTCATTGAAAACAGGAATGATCTCATTGGCAGAGATGTAAGTTGTGGGAGTGTTGGGATTTTTCTGAATGTAACTGCTAATTTAGTCAGTATCTTTTCCCATTAAACTCAATGGCTTTTTGTTTGTACCCTGCAGATTATAGCTCCATATCAGACACTGTTGAATCCTCTCAGCAAACTAAACGTTCTTAACAATCTGCATTCCCATTTCCTCTTGGTGGATGATGGGACAGTGGGGAAGTACGGCGCCGAGGTCAAATTCAGGCGCGACCTAGAGAAGCACATCAACCTCCAAAGAATACATGCACGTAAGAAAAGCAGGAATACAACCTTAAACGTGACTCAGGTTGAGCCATTATTCTGCACCATATTTATTGTCTGTTGGACACTCAGCTTTTACATTTTTTTGTATTTGTAAGATCTATTTAACCTTTAAAGCTATAAACGACGAACAATTCTTATCAGATACAGACAGTGTAGGCCTTATACATCAATACATCAAAGATTTGCATGGAAAAATAGATGTAAAAAATTGAAATTGAAATTAAAAATGAAGTAAAAACACTTCTATGCATCTGTCTAGCTATAAGACTTCACACCCCACAATGCATTGCACTGAACTTTTCTAACAATGTTAATAAACAAGTGTTCACAGTGTACAACTGAACAAAGTTTAGAGCTGCAATGTCAACCTTATAACCAGTTTAAAGATTATAATGATATTTTTCATAAAATTTACTATTGGTTGACATTGGTTTTCAGCAATTTTATTTTTCTTTTCCCCCACATGTCTGTGTTTTGTGGTTTTGGGTTGACACATTAAAAGTAGGCCTAAAAATGTCATGGAAAGATATATAATTTGAACTAAAATTGGGTTTAGGGGAGGGGGCCTATATATATGTAATTTTATTTTACTGTCAGATATTGACATAAAGCTCATATCAAACATCCCTATCTCACTTAGCTTGAGAATATTTTGTCTTGTCTTAATTTTGTTAATATTCATTCTTAATCTATAAGGTTTAATATTGTCTGCCCAACTGAGGTTGCTTTGTAGGAATCAGTGTTACTCTTGGTTAGCGTTAGTTAGCATTGATAAATATCTCAAATACAGTATTGGTCTACAGCAGATCTTGCATGTTTTTGTTGTTTTAATATGCCACAAACAAAATGTTAAGATTTTTTAAATAAAAATTTATGTAATGGTACAACTTGGATTGGTGAGACAATTCTGTTAAAATAATTGACTGGTTAGTTCAATATTTGTCACAGTTCATAGCACTTTTAATCTCACTGTTAAATTCATTGATTTATTCTTTCTGTTATATGATGTAGTTAGATATCCCATGCATTTTACACTTTGCCTGTGTTTGGTGAAAGCTGATAACAGCCAGACAGGCTTTATCATGGTCGTCCTCTCTCACATGGTCCCATGGGTGTGACGTGGGTGTGACATGTCTTATGTGATTGCCCCTTAATGAAACACTATCATAATGTTGTGTAAAACTCCCACTGTTTCCTTTCTCTCATAGGTATCGGTCAGGGTGTACCAGTGGTAGCGCTGATATTCGAGGGTGGTCCTAATGTTATCCTCACTGTGCTGGAGTATCTCCAGGAAAGTCCCCCCGTCCCGGTGGTGGTGTGTGAGGGGTCCGGCCGAGCTGCTGACATACTGGCCTACGTCCACAAGCAGACTGAAGAGGGGGGGTACGATGAACCCACACACATAAGAGAATAGATTTATTAAACACTTTTTTTTGTTTGTTTGTTTTAAAGGCTTATTTATATTGACTATTGATAAATAAAACTGGTAAATGATTTTACTTTTTTTTATTGAGGATGCATTCAAATATCATGTAGAAAATGTACTTCATATGGGTGTATTGAGTATTATTAGAAAAATGTGATGATATTAATATGAAACATTATATTAAAGCTGCAATAAGGAAATTTTTGTTGGCATAATTTGGTAAAAAAATCCATAATCATCTTTGAGCATATAGTCATCAAAGTGTTCTAAGTGCACAGTGAATCTATTCTCCTTCTCCTGGCCCTGTAAAATGTGAGTTAACTCATTCAGTGCCAGCCATTTTCAGATTTTCTACCCCCCTCAGTGCCAGCCGTTTTTGAGCATTTTGACTGATTTTAAAGACCCACAGAATATTTTCTACTATGACTATCTGAAATCTGACACCAGATTCCGAAAGATTGAAGGTTCTACTTTAATCAAAAAACAAAGAATTTCTTTCTGGCTCGTTTCGTTCTTTTGTAATCAGCCGTTGAATAGAGCAAGTTTTACACTAATCTTCAGTTTCAGAGCAAAAAGCTGAGAAAAAAAACCTTTTTCTAAAAAAAAAACCCTGTCAGTGACTTTAAAGCTATTTTTTTGCTTTAGTGACAACTCTAGCATCTGAACATTGTGTCCTTATATAAAACACTGAGACCGGGCTTTTGATGGCAAAATTATCATTTTGCTATCTATGTCAGAGTTGAATGGATTTCTTACTGTATTTTGGCTTTCCTCCAACTTTCTCTCCCATCATGCTGCACACACGCAACTTCCTCTTCCTCTGGACATGCAGAGTGTCACTGTGTTCCCCGTTCTTTTTATCGTTTTATCTCACCATCGCCACACTAACCATGAGTTCCACACATGCTCTGGTTGAGTGTGCGCTGCTGGGAACGTCAACTTTCGTACGTAGCGCCATTTTCTGTCTCATAAACGCCTTCCCTCCTCTCCCTCTTAGCTCTGCTGAGCATGGATGATTTCTCATCCAAAGGTGCGCTGCTACCTCCTACATGTCACCTATTATTTTGCTATTTGGCTTAATAATAATATAATATTTCATTTTATTTATAATTCACTTTACATCTGACACCAAATCTCATAGTGCTACATTGGACGACACTGATGGATCTGGTAGCAGGACCACACCTAGTGGTGGGGGTCGGGAATATTAACCCTGTAGAACCTATGAAAAATAAACAGGTACAACCACAGTGGCTACTACTAGCTTGCTGTTAGCAGAAGCGCTGTACCCAGCATTAGGTTGGTTAAACAAGGCTAAGTTAAATGGGGAGTAGTGCACACACGTCACACATGCCGCCCTCACCCTGAAAAAGAAAAAAGCTCCTGTGAAAACGCTACCACCAAACACTAAGGGCTGTCAACAGAGACAGTACGGGTGCAACTGAGTTGCTACCCCATGACGTAGTACGTTAGGTCAGGCGGACACACACGCTAACCGTAACACAAATAAACTCAACTATCCTGAATGTGGCGGAACACACTACCATCAATAACAATAGAAAAACCGTGAAAATCAAAACTGAGGCGGCGACCAACCTTAGTTATCGCGATCCAAGGAGAAATGCCGAACTCGCCCTTGGAGGGCGACTTTAGAGACACAGCTCTGACAACAGTCACAGGGCTACTAGCGACAAGCTCAATTTTCAAGCTACGTTGATAGTCTAACATCTGTGAGCGAGAGGATGAAAAGGAACAGATCCTCTGACACCTGACGATATAGACCTGTAGTAACATCAGGGGTCACACATGACTTTCAGGATGGATGAAATAGAATGACATTTATAAATCCAGGAATGTGATGCTTCTAGAATGTGGATGTCAGCCAATCAGAGAACTTTCTACAATCACGTTTGCTTCATGAGCTGTTTTGGTGTTACTATTTGCTTCTCAACTGAAGTCAGGCGCGTTCAGCTACCATCGGTAGTAAAAGTGCAATGACGGACCTCTCAACAAAAGTCTCCATAACAGCATTAGACGCAACAGTTACATGGCAAATCAAGCAGAAAAAGACAGACCGAGATGGAGAAGCAACAGTTTGAAGGCACAAATAGGACTGCGTAGGATCCGCCACACACACACACACTGATGTCGGAGAGAGTGATAACAGACAGGATAAATTGCCTGTAAACCAAGAGAAGATTATTCAAGGTGAATTAATTTTATAGTCTGGATGTGAAGTGATGGTTATCAGTCCACTCAGACCGGCAGGCAGCTGAGATCACAGCCTGTGTGTGTGGTTGTGGCGGGGACGAGCCGACGGCCGCAGCTCAGGACAGTAACTACAGAGTGATACGTGCAGTCATGTTAGAGTCTCTAAAACACCTGGAAAATCTCCAATAACACAAGATAAAGTCCATACACTTATCAGTATGTCTCTATTGAGAAAAAGTTGCTAAGACCGTTAACAAAAGATACCAATATGGGGGGTTGAGTTTCAGTTTCAATACGGAGCGGAGAGAGGATTCTGCAAACTGCAGCTTTAAGGGGTTTATGTGAACCAAACAAATACTGAATTTGTATGATGCTATAAAAGAAAAATATTCTGGCCAATTTAAGTTTCTTATTGATTTTTTCCTTCTACCCCTTTTCCCCCCCAAATCTTAGCATTGTTGTTGCTGATAATCTATTCTTTTCCTAGAGTGCTTTGTTTTTTCCCGGCAACAAACCAAAAATTTACTTAGCAGTTATATGAACAAAAAAGACCATTAGCTTGTACCTATGCCCTAAAATTGTCTTAAATTTTGTTAAGTTCAACCTTCACACATTAGATGCAGTAATGTTAGTGGTTTATATTTAATTCAGTATGCCATGATATTGTTTCTTAATGGTTTTGTTTTTTAACAATGTGATTTACTTTTCTTATTTTGTAGTGGTCTCCCAGATGGAGTGGAGACGGACATTATTGCAACCATAAAGAAAACCTTCAACTTCAGTCAGAGCGATGCCATCCACCTCTTTCAGACTGTAATGGAATGCATGAAGAGCAAAGAATTAGTAAGTATCAGCAATATTTTACATTTAATTCTCCATTGCTTTTAAAGTTATGTTTTCACAGGATCTTTTTAATTATTTTTATTGTATGTTGGAAACTTGTATTATATTTTTATTTGTATTTTTTGCAAACAGATCACTGTGTTTCACATTAGCTCTGAAGAAAACCAGGACATTGATGTCGCCATTCTGAGAGCTTTACTCCAAGGTTAGTCAACAACTTTTCTCTAAGTCCTGTTAATCTTAGAGTGAAAGTCCTGTTAACTTGAATCGGGTTGTTTATTAGCTGCGGTCAGATGCCAGCCTTTCAGGGGTCAGGATTCCTGTACTGAGTAGTCTTTTCATTCAGACATTGATATGCTTTGAGAAAACTTTCCCCCTCCCCGTGTCCCCCTTTCTCTCTGTGCAGAGGAGATTAAGTTGCTCATATTCACTTGAACTTCTATTCTAACACTGTCCAAACTCACACTCTATGACTAAAGTGTGTATTTAGGCTATGCTAGCAGTACGCTCTGATGCAGATGAATTGAGACGATTACAGATAAAGGGCGATCTAGCCCTTTTGTTTAATTGGAACAACACCTTTTTATTAATTAACCATTTACCACATCTTTTTACTCTAGTCCACTTGATTTGTATGGAAGTAACTCCAGCTGATCAACAGACCAGAAAAACAATCTTCTTTTACTTTTATTTAACCAGGACGGTCTCATTGAGATTTAGGAACTCTTTTTCAAGAGTGCTGGAAGCAGTTTGGTTCCCACAATAATGGCCTACAGTGGAATTGAACTGGCAACCCACTGGTCGAAAATCCACTTCCTTTAGCATTAGGCTATCACTGCCCAATTTACAGATCAAAAAGTTCAACTCTTAAGCGCTTAAACTGCTCGTGGGTGAAATGCACACAAGGGCAAATGTTTGTTTGCCTCAGGCACAGCCAGGCCGCCTCTCATCCTCTGCACGACCCCAGTGTACACAGACCGTCGTGGCTTTAACAAAGGACTCCATGTTTCAGAGATGGGATTTCTTTAGAAGGCTCCAAAATGACTGGAATCTAAAAAGAGGATGGCTATTAATTGACTATTTGATTGAGATCCCTTCTAAAGTGTGCTTTGGCGGATTAACGTTGAAGAGATCAAGCAGAGCTTTACTCTCTAGTTTAATCTGATCTGTTGCTTCATTATATCATTATATATATATGGTGTATAAATCTGTGAATGGGTTTGGTCCAGAATACATCAGTGACATGTTAGTCAGGTATGAACCCAGCAGGTCTCTCAGATCTATGGACACAGGTCAGATAGTGGAGCCCAGAGCTCACAGTAAACATAGTGATGCTGCTTTTAGTTGTTATGCTGCAAAGAAGTGGAACAAACTGCCAGCAGAGCTGAAGTCAGCATCCAATGTGAACATTTTTAAATCAAAGTTAAAGGCACTTTTTTTCTCTACTGCATATGATTGAGAGAGAGATTTTTTGTAATGTTGTTGATGTCATGATGATTTTACTGATGATTTTAATTGGTTTTTCTGATGATTTTAATTGATTTTACTGATGATTTTAAATGGTCTTATTGATTTTAAACAATTGAATGTTTTATCATGTAAAGCACATTGAGTTGTCTTGAGTATGAAATGCGCTATACAAATAAATTTGCCTTGCTTTGCCTTCATTAGAGTGTCATTGACTATTATTGCCCTGGCTCGGCTCGATTAACCCCCTCTATACCTGAAAGTTGTCTAACAGGAAATACACGGTTAATAAGGCTTTACTTTAAAGTTTCTAGATCCAAACACAAATTAACCAGATAGATGTTGACCTCTTTGTTCACCTATGCATTGAAACATCTTCCTGACTGTGTTTCAGGCACAAACGCAACCGCCTTCGATCAGCTTGTCCTGACTTTGGCTTGGGATCGTGTTGATATTGCCAAGAACCATGTGTTTGTGTACGGACAACAACTTGTGGTAAGTGTGTGTGTGTATGTGCGTATGCTCGTGCCACAGATAGCAGCAATGTTTGCTCAGATTAAACTGAAAACCTTTGGACTTAACCAAATTGACCTCTGAATAGCTGCTGACCATGGTGTTTCCTGCAGAGCTTGGAGGGCAGGCACAGGCATGCTGCCATCAACTGCTTGTGTTGACTGTAACATGAGTCCTCCTACACTGTCTTCATTAGCAGCTCCTATTGTCTTTGTTTGTTTTAAAAACCAATGACTATAAAAAGACCAATCTTCTCTATGGGGTAATTTCTCATGGTATTTTTATTTAATTCACTTTTTAAATTATTGATGTTAAGCTCCAAAATATGCTTCAAACCAGCTTATATACTGTATGTCAGGGTTGGGGTCAAATTCATATTTCAGTTACAATTACATCTTCAATTATTCATGTTCAATTATGATTACAGTGACCAGCATTTTTTTCCAATTACAATTAAAATGACAATTGTTTTTTATCCTCAAAGTCTATTGCAATTACATTCATAATTACTAAAGTTCAATTTCAATTAATCACAATTACTGAGCCTGAAATAAAACACCTGATAAAAGTGAACCTTCTTCTTATGATAACGGGTCAGTTTGACCCATGTTTTAAATCAGCTGTAAAATGTAGTAAAAAATAGTATTATCTAATTTTTTTCTATTTTCTATTGGTTACCTTGTTAGGCTTACTAATCAATGAAAATATAGCTTCTAATATTTATGGTGAAGGCATGTGAGTCTTTTGTGTCACGATACCCATACAATGTGTGTACTCTTTGTTCTTTGGTTATTTTGTTTTACTGATTTAAACCAAAACAGAAATGCATAAAAACCAGATAAGCAGCTTGTTTCTTTTTTGTTTGTTTTTTAAAACTTATTCTGTTTGAGTTATTTGGATATTTACAGGGAAATTAGAGCGAGAACTAAAGTCCGCTGCACCTGGTTTTGCTCTTCAGGCACTGGACCAGGTCTCCACACACAGTAGGACTGTTTAGTAGGGATGTCCCGTTACAACTTTTTCACTTCCAATTGCAGTCTTGAGTATTGGCCGATACCGATGTTGTCCCGATGCGATATCAGCACAAATCATACATACTTTTATTACTTATTTTGTAGTGTGGAATGTTAGAAAAGGCTTGATCAAGTGATGTTACTGATAGAACAATAGTAAAAAAAAAATAACTGAAGTGAACTTGAATTATTGACTGTCAGTATATGGTGGGATCAACTGAGGGCGGGGACAAAAACAGCAAAAACTTCAGAGATTTTAGATGCAGTCCGATAAAAATCCGATATTTCTTTTCTGGCTGATTTCCGACCGATATCAATATTGGTGCGGGACACCCCTACCATTTATTTCAGCAGTTTTCTGGTCCTGCTCATCTTTTCATGCTGTCTATGGATGTTTCAGCTCTTAAAAACCTGCTGACATTTGTTTTGTTTTGCGGTGTTACAGTCCAAATAGTATCCAAATAAACTGGTGACTGACTAGCGACTGTGAACTGGTGTGAGGAACAATAGATGTTACAACTTCTAACATTTGACACTTTTGCAACAACATTTACAGCTTTTTTGAGGCCAGTAAAAATAATTATTTTGCATGTTATTATACCTTTAGCCGCTAACAGCAGCCGTCAACACACACGGAAGTTGATCACAAGAAACACGGAACACCTGTAGATTCATTGCACCACCTCTGGTGTGCATGTTTTTGGTTTTGATTTATTTATGTATTAACGTTTCAATTCACCAGTAATGTGACTTATGCACCCAGTCACCAGTTTTTCTGGATACTATTTGGACTGTAACACTGTTCGGTAAGGTTGTCAGATATTCACAGATTCGGACTTCCAGCATCAATTACTCTTTAACAATGGTCGTCATCAACACACAAATTATGCCTCTGCCATCAGTGTGAGGTGGACCACATGCTACAAACACAGCAGAGTAAAAGTCCATCTGTCGGACGTTCTTTGTGGTGAGATTAAAACGTGAAGCTCTCGATCTAGTTTCCTCATAATTATCTAAATATCACACAAACAGAACAAAATTATTTTTAAAACTGAAAAACGCTGCTTATTTGATTTTTCTGTATTTTTGTTTTGGTCAGTAAAACAGAATAGCCACACTGTTTATTCGTTATTTTGATTTGGTTATAAAACTGAATAACTAAAGAACAAAGGGTACACGGATTTCATAGATTTAAATTTGTTTAAATGGTAAAATGTGGGAACGCTTGATATGAAACATAATTTAATAATTAACTACATGTGTGTAGAACTGTACATAGAACTGTAACATGGTTCCCCAATTTAGCGTTTTTATAGAATTTTCATGACAATTACAAAGCAATTATCTAAATTCAATTGCAATTTAATTACTATAACGACCGCAACAGATTTTTAAAATTACAATTATGATTACACCATAATTGTAATTAATGATCAATTACACAATTACAATTTACCACAACCTGGTTGTATGTTGTAGGTGAACTGTTTGGAGCAGGCTATGCTGGATGCACTGGTGATGGACAGAGTGGACTTTGTGAAGTTGCTGATTGAAAATGGCGTGAGCATGCATCGCTTCCTGACAATCAGTCGGCTGGAGGAGCTCTACAACATGGTAACAGCTCACACGAGCAAAGTAAAGGAGCTGGATGTGTGTTCTTTAGTGTTCATGTTGATTGTCTTTTTTTCTAGAAACAATCTCCTAACAACCTCACTCTCCTTCACCTGGTTCGAGATGTTAAACAGGTAGTCGGTCTAACATAAGCTGCTTTTAAAAAAAATTTCATTGAATGAGTTGATTTTAACTTCTGGTTGTGATGCCTTTTTTCAGAGTCACCTGCCTCCAAATTATAAAATCTCTCTGATCGATATCGGCCTGGTAATTGAATTTCTCATGGGCGGGACTTACAGGAGCAATTACACCAGGAAACGCTTCCGAATCATCTACAACAATCTCCATGGCAGCAGTAGAGTGAGTGTTTTCTTGTTTGTTTTTTACCCCAGCCCGTTTTAGAGAAAAATGTCCTATACCATACTGCAATTTGACAGTGGATTGCCTCGTATGTTTGTATTTATTAGGGGTGGAAAATCACCTGTTTCCTGATGATACAATATGATATGGACTATTTGGACAACGGTTCAATATTTGTCGATGTCAAAAAGTCAACAATGATGATTCAGGGGCTTTCGATTGATTAATGACAATATTATTCATGCATTTAACAGCATTAGTTACATTTCACCTAAATTTAGAATAAAAAAAATGTTTTGCAAATTTGAGTTTTTAAAAAACAGTAGTTTTTTTGGACTTTTTCGCATTCTGTCCTGGGTTACCATAGCGCAATGTGAGCCCGCCCCCTCTTTGTTTACATTTGTCTACCCTTTGAGTAGCTATATGTGTTCCACAGGCATGTTTAATTTTTTATTCGCATTATGCTGAGATGCTAAGGGAAGAGTTTTTTTTTTTTTAATTGCAATGTTATATGTTATAAATATGTAGTTATCTGATTTCTTAATCAGAAAATTTAAGCTACTGTGAAGTTGCTGTTGCTTAAACCTGGGTTAAAGCTTGAAATTTTTGAATGACAGAGCATCATTTATTTTTTATTTTGGGATTTTTCTATGCATTTTAACTCTTGAGGACAATCACAGCAATAAAGCTGCACTTTTGACAATATATCTAATGTCTGCAGTAATTTTTAAGTACATTGAAAAATCGAATCGAAACTCTAATTTTTCTTTAAAAATCGGATTTTTTTGTTTTGTTTAGGCAAAATCGCCCAGCCCTAAGGGAGAGTATAAAAAGAGAGGGCGGGCAGTGTTACACCTAGGTGAATGGGAAGGGAACAGGGAAAAGGGAGTCAGTCTGGTGACAAGTGTGGAGTTTTAGTTTCCATCATATTGATGGGATTGTTGCTTAAGCAATCGTTATATCACTCTTAGCATTTATAACCCTATAATCAAAGGTCAGTTTCCATAGCTATTCTTGTCCTCTCTGCAGAGGTCTGGGCGCCACCCAGCAGGTCCTGGGTCTCACTTGAGGAAGACTCATGAGTCTTTCAGCATGCAAGCTGACAAGAAAGAGAAGACGAGGCACAATCACTTTATCAAAACTGCACAGCCATACAAACCCAAGGTAAACTCTTTAGAACACAGTTAGAAATTAGTTAATTCAGATGGCATCCTGCACATTCTTCCACCTTCCTCATTGATCTGAAATTCTATCTCAGCTGGAGTCGGCCACGGAACAGAACAAAAAGAGAAGCAAAGAGGAGATAGTGGACATAGACGACCCAGAGACGAGGCGTTTTCCCTACCCTTTCAATGAGCTCCTGGTTTGGGCAGTGCTGATGAAGAGGCAGAAAATGTCTTTGTTCTTCTGGCAACATGGAGAAGAGAACATGGCAAAGGCACTGGTGGCCTGTAAGCTCAGCCGTTCAATGGGATACGAGGCCAAAAAGAGTGACGTGGTGGATGACACCTCAGAGGAGCTCAAGGAATACTCCAAGTGAGTGTATCCCAAAATCTTGTTCTAAATTAGGAAAAGGGTTTGTTAGAGAATGTTAAACTAAATGTAATATTGGTTCTCAGTGAGTTTGGGACGTTGGCTGTGGATTTGCTGGAGCAATCGTTCAGACAGGATGAAACCATGGCCATGAAGCTTCTGACGTACGAGCTGAAGAACTGGAGCAACTCCACCTGCCTGAAGTTGGCCGTCTCCTCTCACCTGCGGCCCTTTGTCGCGCACACCTGCACCCAGATGTTGCTGTCAGACATGTGGATGGGAAGGCTGAACATGCGCAAGAACTCCTGGTACAAGGTTCATGTTCCATCTAGGATTTATTTTTCATTTCTCTTCATGATTACTCAATCTGTCTTCATTACCTGTAGAGGTTCTGCATCTAGTTTTACAAAAATGTGTTCCACATCTTGTCCAGGAAGCTTCAAAACAAATGTAGAAGTATTTTAGATGTTCAGTAAAAACTATTATCAAACAGGTCTAATGGCTTTTGGTAATTCTACCAGAGTTACCATAACTCAGGATTGCTGAGAACCTGTAAAAAATAGCTTTGCGATAAGATGAACACTAATTCCAAGAACAAGTAGTTTTTGTCATTTTTTAAGAAAGAAATGAGTTTGTTCTTTGTAGCAACACTATGAAATTACCAAAGGAACAAATGGATTAAAATGAAAATAAATAATGTTACTAGTCCCATCATAAACATTGTATGTATATACATGTGATTTATCTCAAATCTGAGCAATTTATGTAAAAACAAGATGGAAAAACACTGCTATGGAGATAATTTACTGAAAGAACCAGAGGCCCTTGTGGAGCCTCATACTCCATAATTTTTAATAAATGACAATATTGCTTAATTTTCAAGTATCATCTGTGCCTCAGGCCAACTAAATATAAATTAGACTGATGGATTATTCTGCTGAAGTCCTTTTGCATTGTAGTTGTTTGTAAGTACATACACAAAGCAGACCTCATTTTCTCATATACTGTAAATATTAGTAGTAGAAGTACAGTGTGCAACCTGGACTAATGCCGTACTAAATACAAAGGATTGACGAGGCTAATATAGGGACACCCACCCACTTGAGTTTGTATGTCCTTGTGTCTCCAGGTGATTTTGAGTATTTTGGTGCCCCCTGCGATCCTGCTGTTGGAGTACAAATCTAAAGCTGAAATGGCCCACATTCCTCAGAGTCAAGATGACCATCAGATGACGATGGAGGACAGCGAGCACAATTTCCAGAGCATTGCTGAGGACATCCAAATGGTTTGATATTATCGTGTCCTTTTTTTTCTGCGTTTCTAAATTCAAAATCCATCAAAAGTTTTAAAATGGAGTTAAAAACAACATTTGCTTCCAAGGCAGCTATGAAATATTTGTCCAGCAGTGTCCTGTTGCTGTGCTCAGTCATGCCATGTTGCATTAAAATCCCTAACACTGCACAAATGTACTAATATGAATATGCTTTAGTGGGGTCAAACATTTTTAGGGTCTTGTGTAATAGATAAAAGGTTGATAAATGAACCAGAAAGTTCATTATCTTTGTTACATTTGAATCATTGAAGAAATACTGCATTAAATGAATCTTTCTTTCGGCCATTGCCTACAAAAAATTCACAGGTTTTTTTTTTCATATTTAGAGATTAATCAAAATATCTGATTATTGATTATAATTTGATTATACCACTGGTATGTCCAAGTCATGGTTGGAGGACTTTTCTATTGAAAAATAAATACATGCCGAACTAGAAACGATGCGTTTCTTGCATATTGAATGAATGAAAGAACAATTATATTTATTTTGGTTAATATATTGGTAATTGCATTAAAATACAAACAAAATGTATTGAAAAATAAAACAAAAACAAAAAAGGATCTATTATCTCAACTTAATATTCATGAAAATTTTTTTTTACTTTAGATGTTTTTTTTTTTACTTCGTAAAGAAAGTAAATGACATAAATTAATCATTGAGACCATTCCACAATTTTACAACCACAGCAGAAATACATCTCGACTTCACATTTGTCCGCTTTGTTGGATATTGAAAATGATGAATACCTCTTAAATTATATTTACTTCTTCTTACTTTAAAGAAGTCTTGAATACTATAGTGAACAATATTATTTTTTACTTTATACATTATTGATAATGTTTTAATATATGCAATATCCTGCATTTTTAAGATTTTTAGTTGAATAAATAACGTTTGACTAATGGGGGAGCCTTTTAGTGTTGGCCTCTTATAAAGTGTTTTGGGGTTACATTTAAATCCTTTTATAACATGCTGGTTCTAATCAAACTGGCATTGCTTAAGTCCATCTTTGCCCCACATAAATATTTGTGCTGGACTGATCAGCCACATATTGCTACATGGGTTTGTGTGTATAAGGCTTTTGTCAGACAAAGAGAAAGGTTGCACATTAATGATTTGTTTTAGGATAATAATCATTTTGTTTGAACACTTTCTTTGCAATGATTGAATTATACACTTTTTGTCTATTTTAATAATTTTAGTCTACTTTTCACATCCTAAAATGTTTGCACTGTACTCTCTGTCATCATGCTTCAGTCTTCTCCATCATTCTGTCAGATTATGGCCTGTTCTTGCCTGATTTTGGTTGTTTCAACCTCTCTGCAGGATGTTTTCAAAGAGACTAGAACTCATGACCACGTGGAGAGTAAAAATGAGTTGGAGACTCATGTTCGCTCCAGAAAGTTACCATTAACCAGGAAAATCTACGCCTTCTACCATGCCCCCATCGTCAAGTTCTGGTCCAACACGGTAGGCAGTGAACTAAACTTATCATTTATAATTGATATTTGTATCAGTCATATTTAACTGTTGAGATGTAGAGCAGAAGGTTATGTTTTGCCCTCCGTTTATCTGTCAGTCAGCGTGTTAGCAAGATAACTCCGTTATGAATGGATTTGGATGAAATTTTCAGGAAATTTGATAAATAGGACACACTGTGGAACTTCTTGTTGATAATGTCATAAGTTCTCTCAGAGTCAACAGCTCAATGTTGACAGGTAGTCATGTAATCCTAAGTTTACCATGTTTCCGTGACCGGAGCGTATTAGCTGAGCTTGAGCTGCTTGGCGGACGTCTGCGCTGTCTGAGTGCTTTTCTTGTCTTAATTGTAATCGCGTAATTGGTGATTAATTACAATTATGATGTAATTGATTTTAAAAAGAATTGTAATCATAGTTAATTTGTAATTGAGTTCAGATAATTTACTATGTATTTGTAATTGTCATGGAAATTTTATAAAAACTGTCAGTGCCAAGGCACAAAACCGGAAAAATTGTGGAGATAAGGCTATAGTACCGCATAAAAATAGAAACATTTTATAACTATAAGGCTATCATAAGAACTTAAGAACTAGTTAAATAGGATGAACACACTTAAACTGGGGTGAAAATCCAGTAACCCATGGAAAATTTGTAAAATGTGAAAAATACTCAAATTTCGAAAGCAAGGCAAAAAAATAGATAAGGCCATAGTACAGCATAAAAATGTTTCATGTGGTGTTATTTAGTTTAGGCTCAATAATTGTGGTTAATTAAATTTGAACTTAAGTAATTGAGAACATAATTGTAATTGAATTTCAGTGTCAAATATAATTGTGATTTAATATCCTCATTGACCGTTCACTTTAAACTTCTGTAAATACAAACTAAAATGATCCAAAATGCAGCGCATCAAATTGGACCAGCAGAAGCATTAATATCCATTACTAAATTAATTCCTCCTTATTCAGTGGTTGTCCTCTTTGTTGCACCTCAGCCTATTTCTTTTAAGCATTTCAATGCAAATCCACTGCATTTTTTGCTTTATAATTTAACAATTCAGGAAGTGTTCTTAGTTAAAAGCAGATTATGGCAGCCTTCCACACTGCCAGCGTACTGTTGGTGGTTGGCGTGTTGGTAGTATTAAAGTGCACTTTTAAATATATTTATGTAGTGTCTCATGCAGGCTTATTTTTACTTTCTTCCTCTAATGTTTATTTATACACACGAGTGTGAAGCTGGTTCTCAGGAAGGAGTTCTGCAGTCGCTGCTGAGCGCTTTCTTTAAGTAGGATGTTTCTTCTTCTCTATTCATTAAAACACTGATACTATCACTGGAACTGATGGGTTCAGTATCTACATCTGTTGTACCTGCTTTAAGACAACTATCAGCATATCAAAGCACCATTTCACCACTGACGCAAACCACCATTCCGTGGGGGAATGGCTTGTTTTCCAATTACCCAGACCTCACATGTCAAGGTTCAGCGATCTTAAACATCAGTCGACCCAATCAGTTTTCATCAAGAGGCAAACGTGTTGAACCTTTCCCACAGTCTGTGGTGAGCCTATTATTGGTTAGATCAAGGAGACTAACTTACAAACTTGTTAATGTAAATGTCTTTTTCAGTAGATAAAAAGTGGAATTTGGAGTTTGTACAGCCATTTTAATTGTTACTTACAGTTTTCCTGCTGTATACTTTGCTTTTTAATATGTGTTTTTCAATCTTATTGTGCAGCGATAAGAAACCCCTGCAGCGTGCCACCATCTATGAATTACAAAACGACATATTGCAGTTTAATACAGTGCTTAGTGTAAATATACAGTCAGGCCCATAAATATTGAGACATCAACACAAATCTCACCTTTTTGGCTCTAAACAGCACCATAATGGACTTTAAATTAAACAAACCAGATGTGCTTTAACTACAGACTTTCAGCTTTAATTTGAGGATATTTACATTCAAATCCGCTGAACAATGTAGGAATTACATCAGTTGTTGGTTTTATATTAAAACTATTGTGGTGCTGTTTAGAGCCAAAAAGGTGAGAATGTGTGTTGATGTCCCAATATTTATGGACCTGACTGTAATTTGTGAATTTACTCAGTGTGAAAGCTGGGCCTGTTTAGATGAACACAAAGCTGATATCCTGGGAGAAGTTTATTTTTTTTTTTTTATTTAGGTCCGTTCACTCATGATTTAAAATAAACACATTTCATACAGAATTGTTAAAATGATAAAGTAGTTTGTAAAAGTATAAGCACAACTCCACATGAAAGCTCGTCACAGACCCACTGACCACCTACACTAACCTCAAAAATTTTCTGCCCTTGTGTTAAGTCTGGATTTACTTCTTTGTTTGAACTGTGTTCCTTTTGTAATATACTGTGTGGAAATTCTGAGAGTTTTAGTCCAGGCTTTTATTAGTAATTATTGTTTTTTGTCATACTTGTTCTCCTTTGTCATGTTGCGTTCTCTCTGTATTTTAATAACTTTTGCATTTTAGGTTGCCTTTTAAAATCTTGCCAGGGACACCAGATGAAAACTAGCCTTTTTGGCTGAATCTGGCTCATTTACAGCATGTCTGTTTAGTAATGCGCATTGTCCCTTTTAAATAATCAATAAAATTCAATATACAATAAAAATATTAAATCTTAATTTTCCTGCCATTTAAATTTACATCCATAAAAAACTGTTGTTTATTTTTAAACATTGTGGAGTTTTGATCATTCTGATTATAATTGTATTGTATTTTAAATTCATGCGTCTTCTGTTTGCAGCTTTTCTACCTGGGCTACCTAATGCTATACACATATGTAGTTCTGGTGAAAATGCCTGAATGGCCTTCTCCTCAGGAGTGGGTGGTCATCCTGTACATCTTCACCTCTGCCATTGAGAAAATCCGAGAGGTATGAACAGCCAACCCACTGCTGTTTCACTTTTTGGCTCCACATGGCTTTGACTTCATCTGGACATGGTTGTCATGTGGAGAATGTAAAACTTGGATGAACAAGGCTTTGAGTTTTTTCTTGCTTCTATTGTCACTCATGTGTTGTAATATTTTTCTCCTCTGTTCCAGATGTTCATGTCTGAAGCAGGCAAAATAAGCCAGAAGATAAAAGTGTGGTTCAGCGACTATTTCAACCTGTCTGACTTTCTGGCCATTGTGACCTTCTTCATTGGCTTTGGCTTGCGGCTCGGTGAAGGTGATGCCTTTGTGACGGGTAGAACAGTTTACTGCCTTAACATTATCTTCTGGTACGTGCGACTCCTGGATATCTTGGCTGTGAACCAGCATGCTGGGCCGTACGTCATGATGATCGCCAAAATGGTGAGTTTGCTCTAACTGCACCACTGAATTTAAGGAATTCAGCTGGCATAGTGCAATTTTAAATCACTTTCTACTATTAGTCTGTACTGGTGTTGAAAAAAAAAAAAAACATTAACTCATTCAGTGCCACCCATTTTCAGAATTTCTACCCCCCTCAGTGCCAGCCGTTTTTGAGCATTTTGACTGATTTTTAAAGACCCACAGAATATGTTGCAGCCTCTACTTTCATCAGATATTTTTTTTTTTTTTTTTGTTTCTGGCTTGTTTCGTTCTCCCGTAATCAACCGTTGAATAGTGCAAGTTTTACACAAATCTTCAATGTCGGAGCAAAAAGCTAAGAAAACAGCCTTTTTCTAAAAACCCTCAGTGACTTTAAAGCTATTTTTTTGCTTTAGTGATATCTGAACATTGTTTCCTTATATAAAACAAAAACAAAAAAACACTGACACAGGGCTTTTGATGGCAAAATTATTATTATTTCGCGAAGTTTTTCTCCCGTCAGTCTGCACACATGCAACTTCCTCTTCCTCCCGGACATGCTGAGTGTCACTGCTTGCCCCATTTTTTTTTTTTTTTAATCGTTTTATCTCACCTTCGCCACACTCTCCAATAGTCGACTAAAGTTCTACACATGCTCTGGTCGGGTGTGCGCTGGTGGGAACATCGACATAATCTCTCGTAGAGCCATTTTCTGTCTCGTAAACTCATTTCCTCTCCATCTGAGCTCTGCATCCAAAGGTGCGCTGCTACCACCGACATGTCACTGATTATTTTGCTATCTGGCTCACAGTTGAGGCCCACCCTCCCCCCGTCGATCCTTTCCTCTTCCTCCCAACACGCAGCGCTGACCCGGTTAGTTGATGGTTTTATCTCACGATTGCAACATTATCAATAATCCACTCAGGTCCACACATGTTCTGTGTTAGTATGTGGAGCTGTGAGCTGCTGGTTACTTCACAATGTCACTCCATAGTGCCATAATCTCACTCGTTCCAGCTTCTCCCCCCAGCTAATGGTAGCATCAGTAGCTAATCTCACATCTAAAGGTGCACTGCTGCCACCTTCAGGGCACCAGTTGGTCGCTACAACACCTTACAGCTCAGATATTGGAGAGGGACCTTCGCCAGGGTGTTTTCTAGTAATCTCTGTGAAAAAACGCAAATGATGAGTTATCTCGTCGATGGCACTGAGTGTTTAGATTTGAAATGACGAGTTATCTCGTCAATGGCACTGAGTGAGTTAAAGGTGAATGCAAAACTGTTATTCAACAAATAAGATATGAACACGTAGTCCTGAAAATGCTTGAACAGCACATTTCTTTAGTTGCAGGCTGTTATAATTTAAGAAGCATTAGTGTGTCATAGTGTGTAATATAATGATTTTAATCACAGCAGTGAACTTCTTTTGGGGCTCATTGTTGTAACAAGGAAAATTTTAATTGGTTAGTACTGTATGTCAGGGTTGGGGTCAATTACAATTGTAATTGCGTAATTGATAATTAATTGCAATTATGACGTATTAATAATTGTAATTGAAAGAATCTGTTTTAATGATAATTGAACTGTAATTGAGTTCAGATAATTGACTTTGTAAAGGTAATTGGAAATTAAAATTCTATAAAAACTGTTAATTACAAATTAATTAAACGCAAAACTGGGCTTACACCATACACATACGGGATCATTTTACCTTTAAAAAAAAATATTGAAATCTAGAGATATACAGACAGAAAAAAGACTCAGACGCCCACACCACAAATATTAATACCAATATTTTCATGGATAAGGAAGCCTCACAAGGTAACCAATGAAAAACAAATTGGTTGATGGATAATATTTGTAGTGTATTTTACAGCTGATTTAAGACATGGGTTGAAAACGACCCATTATCATAAGAAACGCTAACACAAGAGGAAGGATAAGTTTTATGTCGTAATTGAACTTTAGTAATTGAAAACATAATTATTAATCTTCAAGAGGAAATTAACAGTTGTAATTCAAATTATAATTGCCTCTAATCACCATAATCATAATATAATTAAAGATGTAATTGTAATAAAAAAATGTAATTGACCCCAACCCTACTGTATGTGGTTGCCTTTTAATTTATGTGCATTGGTTCAGTTTAAAGGTAAAAATACTAAGACGTCATCCCTCTGTGTCTGTTACAGGTGGCCAATATGTTTTATATTGTTATAATTATGGCTATTGTCTTACTGAGCTATGGCGTTCCCAGAAAAGCAATTTTGTACCCAAACGAGGCGCCCAGCTGGACACTGGCCAAAGATGTAGTCTTTCAGCCATACTGGATGATGTATGGGGAAGTGTATGCTTATGAAATCGATGGTAAGGACGATGCGGATGGTAGGGGAGATTACTCTGGTAAGGACAGTTTTATTTAAAGCTCCTCACCACAGCATGATAGGTGATTGGCACTCAAAACACGCACTAGAAATCAAAGCCACGGCGCGCTAATCATTTCCCATCACAGCCTCTTTCACACAAACTGGTTCTCACATAGGGGCAGCCAACACAAGCCTCTACGGGACGACAGGGCTTTTTTTTTTGCTTCACCACGGCATTGACTGCCTTGATTCATCGATTAAAATGGCTTGGGCTAAAGTCAGTGGGTAGGAGATGATCACATGAGACAGGTGCCTTCAAGATGTGCAGGTGGAACAAAGCTTCTGGCTGTGTTTCATAACCTGACATGGTATCCTTGAAATTGTTTGTCACAGTCAAATTCACATTGTTTCAGTCTGTACAAGGGAGGAGTTAAGTGACAATATAATCAAAATATACAGTCAAAAGAATGAATGCTGGAACAGTTAACCATTTTAATAAGAATTCTGGTATTACTCGTTGTTTACTTGGAAAAATGACAACTATTGCTGCTTTAGCTGTATCTTTAATTGCCTGTCCCAGAAGGTTTGAATAGACCTTTCACACAACTTTCGTATATTGTACCGGAAATACGCAAGCTTTGTGGAAACCTACTTCCTGTTGCGGTCAAGACAAAGATTGCGCTAGCAATGAGCAAGAGTTCTTGTAGCGTACCGGGCTGTTCTTGTAATGTCCAAAAGCAGCCTTATCTATCGTTCCACTCCTTCCTTGTTAACAGTGAAGCTAGACGAAAATGGGTTCAGGCTATTCAGTGGGATGAAGGACCAATGTTTACTATTTAAAAGGGGAGTACTTATGTCTGCAGCAGAAAACTACGTCTTGGGGATCACCGTTTGCCATTTGAAACCAGAGTCTGTCCTTAGCCTTTTTCCTTGGAACGATTACGCCTCTAAAGGGAAAAGGGTGTCTGTGTGTGAGCGGTGCCAAAAAACGGCAGCCATTAACGTCGGTAGGAGTCGAGGGAAAATAAATTGCAAAGAAAGCTTTGAAACTGGACCATGATTATGCTACGCCGCCGCCGCCCGCGGGTTAGAAATTCCACCTCCTGGAACCTTAACATTAGTCTATTGTCGCTACACACAAGATGTTCACGTTGTCATATTGCTTGTAACATCACGGCCATGACTGTTATATTGCTTTAGTAAAGAAGTACATGTCCTCAATACTATCCATACATAACCGTATAACCCTAGCCCTAGGTCTAAGCGGACACACTAATGGTTTGTCATTCTAGTTAACGGTTCAGTAACAGTTAGCCTGATTGCTCTCTAACATTACTTAATGTGATAATTATTTTATTTATTTATTTTTTTATTTTATTTATTCAGTTCATTTCCGACATGGTTGCATTCACAGAAATTCATTTGACATTCAGAGCAAAATCACATCTATTTTACAGTCAGGTGCACGATGCAAACAACAGATTATTATCTTACGTCCCTCTGGACTTGTAATTTTCACTGTTTTACATTCCATTACTTCTTCCACAGTTAAACATTGTTTTAAAAGGAAAAAAGCATTATGCTTATCCAGATCCGTCCCCTAATTTGGACACTGATAATTTTACATCCAACCTCGTTTTCTTTTTTATGTGATGTGTTCTCGTCTGCAGTCATTGTTCCTGTTGTTATGGACAACTTGTTAGTGGAAAATTGTCTATCCTTTATCCTGTTTCTTCTTCTTGGTGACAGAGTTTTCCTCCACGACTCTTCCCACGTCGGCAAAGCTAATTTTTTGGCAAATTCATGAAGGAAGTTGTGCAGACTTTCTGATCCATTTTAAATTGCCCGGCTTTCTGCTGTGTTAACATTTTACCGGAAATCTGCATACACTGTGATTTCGTATTTCCGGTTATTGTGTGAAAGGTCTATTGAACAATAGATGGGTCTGAATGTGACTAAGCAGTATGTGTGTGCATCCTAAGGTACTTCTTTCCTTCACAGTGTGTGCCAATAACAGCGACTTAGCTGTTAAGCCTCTTTGTGCAGCAGGAGTGTGGCTGACTCCCCTCCTACAAGCAGTCTACCTCTTTGTACAGTATATATTGATGGTCAACCTTCTTATCGCCTTCTTCAAGTAAGCCTCCTTTCCTACACCTAGATCAGTGTTTCTCAAATGGAGGTACGTGTACCCCTAGGGGTATGCAATGACACTACAGGGGATACTTGAGAGAGAGGAAAACTAACAAATGCAAGCTTTAAAATATGTGGTTTCATAATTTTTATTTTTAGTTAAAAACATATATATTACCAGCAACTCACAAAACAACAACTGTTACGCCCCAGTCTAGGAGCTCCAGGACGCAACATAAAAACGTAATCAAAATAAAACTCGGTCTCCAAAAACCACCGACAACGGGTTCCAAAAATTAACACAAATTTATTCCTGAACAAAAAAAGGCCTGCCCTGCAGGTACAACATACAATAAACAAGAGTATGATAAGAAACGGACTACATAGGAAGGAAAATAAAGTGCACTAGATATATACAGGTGACAAGCTTAACAAAACAAATAATAATCACTTCACAAACGGATTCGGGGACAGAGTTTTTCCTACGGACAAAGGAGATGCTGCTGCTGTCAAGGTTGATGAACCCCGACTGACAGTTGCGCTGGCTTTTTGAAAGTGGTGACATCCTCCCCAGCCAATCCGGGCTGCCCACCACTCCTCCTGCTGGCAGCCAATCCTGGGAAGCATCATCAAAGCTGTTCCATTTGGGGAGACATCTCACTCTGTCACAGAACACACCCCAGGCAGCAACAAACAACCAGAGCGCAAGCTAAATACTAAATAATACGGCGAGGGCCGTAACAACAACAAAAACACACACACTAAGAGAAAAATATTCTTACTATTACCAGCAACACACAAAATGACAACAAAGTCACATGAAATGAGAGGAAAATACACAAGATCAATACAAAATACACAAAAATAACAGAAGCATACAAAATGACATAAGAAACAAAAGCACTAAGAGAATAATTTAAATAATACCAACATACAACAACATAAAAAATAGGAGAAAAACATATTGAATAATAAAACAGACAAACAACGAAATACACAGAAAACACACAAAATGATTATAGAAATTATCTAACATTAGCTGAAAATGCAAGGGTCAGTCTTGGTCTCACATCAGGAAGGAGATGATGGTAGATAATAAACTACAGAAAAAAATCTTGTCAGGAAGCACCAAATCATGTTTAATTCTACAAAATGAGATTCTTTCAAATGTGTATTATCACTTATTCATTCAATCATTATGCTCTATAGTTGTTTATTCACTGATTTCTGAGCAAAATGTGGTAGTTGGACAAAGGAGGTACTTGTATTCTAAAGTTAGAGAAAGGGGGTACTTGAGACAAAAAAAGTTTGAGAACCACTGACTTAGATTACAAGTACATGGTTTTGAAAAATAGCAGTAATTCCAGTATTTCAGTCGTTTATCAACATTATCCTTTTTACGCAGCAATGTGTATCTGCAAGTGAAGTCCATTTCAAATCTGGTGTGGAAGTACCAGCGTTATCATTTCATCATGGCCTACCATGAAAAGCCTGTCCTTCCACCGCCCTTCATCCTTCTGTGCCATATATACTCTCTCTTCTGTATGTGTCGAAAGAGGAAGAAGGAGAATACTTATGGACCAAGTATGTTTACACAGCGCTCCCTCTCTCTGCTCCACTGAAACAAACGTATTGACATTGTTTGTCTGTGGTACAAAAAAAACATCAACTGTGAAATGTATACTCTTCCTTTTCAGAGCTGTTTCTGACGGAAGAAGACCAAAAAAAGCTTCATGATTTTGAGGAGCAATGTGTGGAGACGTACTTTCATGAAAAGGATGATCAGTTCCACACGGGGAGTGAGGAACGCATCCGTCTTACCTCAGAAAGGTGCAATGGTTATTATTACTCGCAGGTTAAAGAGCTTGTGATTTTAAAGTGAATCCAGGTATGAGGGAGGGAATACTATTAAGTTTTGATCAATTCTTATTGAAAAACAGTTCATACTGTAAGTGCATGTTATTGGACATAGGCACTATGGGTGGTGGGGGGAAAATACGATATCGCAATTTTATAATTGACAATAAATTGATTTTTACATTTCCAAAGATTGATTTTTTACATTTTTCTAATCCTCCTTTTTTTGATATTTCAATTACACTATACAGTATTGAAGTTGCTGTGAGGTGTTAAATAATTTGGCAGCTGAATGTTAAACCAAAGTTCAATAATCAGCAAAAATCGAACCAATGATCGGTTTGAAGTTGAGACTACAGTCGGACATGAGCTAATTGGGAAATTGTGCTGATGTACCAACCCTAATAAGAGCACAAGATTAGGAATTGTGGTTGAGTTTAACTTTTTATTTTCTTTCTCAATCTTTAGGGTGGAGACCATGTGTTTGCAGATAAAGGAAGTTTTGAACAAAATGAACTTCATCAAACGCTCATTCCACACGTTGGATTCCCAGATGGGGCACCTGCAGGACCTCTCAGCCCTGACTGTGGATACCCTGAAGACTCTCACTGCTCAGAGAGCGTCAGAGGCCAGCAAAGTCCATAATCAGATCACACGAGAACTCAGCTTGTCTAAGAACATGGTCCCCAGCATTGGCCCTGCAGCAACAGACACTGGTCCACTCTCTAAATCGTCCATAGTAGCTAAGCGCAGCGTGGCGGCCTACTTTGGCTCCTCTTTTCCTCAGACAGGAGCTAATATCGCCGAATCACTTTTCAGAATCAGTGCAGATGCAGGTTCTGGGATGGAGAGTCGGCGGCATGCCTGGCCTAGTCTTGGATCAGAGCTGGGGCCGGACCCCACCCTGACACCAGCGCTGAGTCCAGAGAGGAGGGGCTTTTTTGGGTTTAGACATTCTGTTGCAGAGGCTGGCCCATCAGGCAGTGCCGGCTCTAGTGCCTTAGTCCAAAGGGCTGTGGGCGTTTCCCCTCCGGAGCTGCGACTTGCAAGCCAGTCACTCACCCACAGTAAGCTGACCCGTCCACACGAGCCGGGCCTTTCCGACTCCCCATCAAGCCTGCCTAATGTGCCCTCCACCAGGGCCCACTTCAGCATCAGCAGCTCCCCTTTCCATCCCAGTGGCTCCAGCCACCCTGAACTTGCTCTAGCTGGGCTCAACTTGCCACCACCTCCGCCCGACATTACCTCTGTAGAGTTTGGGGCTTTTGTGGGTAAGTATGAGGATGAGGGTAAAAGTGGTGATGAAAGCTGTGTGTGTGCGTATCCTACTGTTATTGTCATTGCTGCAACCCCAAGATCTGCTCAGCCTGCTTGCTTGCCTGCTTGCACTGTAAAGCCTGAAATCACAGAGATGTTAGACAGAGAGGAGGGGGAGGGGGGTGTCAAAGGTGGGTACATCAATGAGGCGTTCTGTGACGACGAGGGAAGACCACACCCTCCACGTCTAAGGAAAACAAACTCAGATTTATCTCTACACCTGAGTGGTTCACCGAGAGAGAAACCAGTTCCTGCTGCAGTACCCAGGAAACCCCACAAAACAAGAAGAAAGCAGCTTGGGGCATCAGGACCAGCATCTTCCAGCTGTGAGCCTCAGGGTGGGCCTAAAGGCCATAAAAACGGAAAGAATCCACCTCAAAGGCCAAAGACAACAAGAGGTTTGAGTTCAAGTCCAAGCTTCAGTGGAGGGCTGCGTGTGCCGGGTGCTGGGGGGGGCATGACATTTCCACATCAGGATCCCAGTGGATGTTGAGCTGGTGTCTTTGCCTTTCCTCTATCTGCTGCCTCTGAGCCTTGATCCCTAACTCGTTTCCTCTGTTTCTGGGTGATATTGTGGTTTTATGATTGATGTGACTGAAGTGAGTGTTTGGTCCAACGAAGAACTGGTATGATTTAATTAAAAAAAATGATGGTGGTTTTAATTGTCAGGTGAAGGTTAGGATTTTTAATTAAGAAACTGATTAACCTTTTGTTTTGTGTCATATCATCTGATTACCATGCAGTGATTGATTTTCATCCTTTGTGTTTAGGACACAAAGACAATGTGGAGCTCCAGCACTCCACTCCCATAGAAGCCACACACCACAGACATAAGAGCCCCTCCACAAAGATCAGATCACAGGTAAAATGATTATTATTTTATACTTAGATTATATTCAAATAATTACTGCTCGTGTGAGTTTTTTGGAATGTTTGGACAACGATGAACCTTTAAACCATGCTAAATCTTTCCACTTGTGTTGCAGGCTCACTCTCAAGGACTCATCAGAGCAGTCAACTCTTACGCTGGCTTCACAGAGTTTGACAGGAAACCGTTGTTTCTCCATCCAGACACAAGTGAGCCAACAAAGCAGATGTTCGTGTACTGAGATCCCACCTAATTCCATATGTTAACAGACAATTGTGTTTCCACAGCTCTGGTAAAAAAAGACAAGAGCAGAGTGTCGGCTGAAGACATCCTCATTCACGAGGACCCCAGGGCTGCAATACTGGTTAGTTTGATTTAGTCCTGTACACCTGAAAAAACTCACATTATTGCCACTTGAATTCATAACTGCTTTCATTATTTGACCTTCTATCAAGACATTTGTTAATATTTTTATTATTACACTCTAAAGTAGCTCTATTGGGGACTGGATTATACTGTAGCTAACCCTTGTTTGGTAAGTTTTAACTTATTTTTAGGCCATCAGAAAGTCAATATTTGGTTGGAAATAAGTGTTTTCTCACTAGGAAATATCAGATAATGTTAAAATATTTTAGGGAGCCCAAAGTTTTTCATTTAGCTATCAGTAATTTACCTGCTGATCCAAGACTCTCTGATTGAGCAACAGAGGTTACAACCTGGCATGGTCCATTCTGTGCTCATCAGTGTGAACAAGTGACATGTTGAATGTTGAGTGTAAATCTGTTTCTGTAAACCCATGAGATGTGAGTGGAAATCCCAGCAAGTCGACAGTGTTTGAAAAAAACCTTCTCATATGATAAACTACTTCTACTACTTTAGTCATGATAATTGTTCTTGAATAATAGAGGTGGCCTGATCCGATATTGAAATCGGTTATTTTGTTTTTTTAATCAATTAATCTCTTGATCAAGACTTTTCTAACATTCCACACTACAAAATAAGTAATAAAAGTATATATGATTTGCACTATCATATCGGGTCGATAGTGGTTTTGGCCAATACCTGCAATATCGGTACCAGGGCCGCCGCACTGACCCTTGGCGAAGGGGGCCAAAGACTGCGGCGAGGCCAGGGAGTGGGGGGGGAGCGCCATCGACACGGCAATGAAGGCCGAGCGCCGGGACTCCAGTGACGGGGAGAGGAGGGCGGCAGTGGCGGCTGCTCCACCAGACTGTAGGCACGGTGCGAGCCCAGCCCTTAGAGCCAATCCTTATCCCGAAGTTACAGGTCAACTACTGTCTGCATACACAATCAAAAGACGAGAGGCTGGCCCGACTGACTGTTTGTTGATTTTTGCGACAGTGCTGCAGTGCTTGTGGCCACTAGGGGCGCTTGCGTGAAAGTTACCGGTCTAGTGCCCCTAGTGGCCAAAAGTTACACAGTATGCCTTTGAATAATCAATTGTTCGAACTTCTGCGTATTGTCTTCGCCTCGACTGGGGTAAACTGTAAATGTGTTAAAGTGCTGCCTCGTGATTGGCAAAATATATTTTTGTTCTTAAAGAGTAACTAAACATGAATAAACTGAATACAAATATATTTAGGTATAAAGTAGTGCTGTTGATTGATCCTGGTTTAATTCTCAACATTCTAGTCAAAGTATTTAAATTTGTCATATTTAATTGCAAAATGTCAGAATTTGAAAAACGTTTTTTTTTTTTTTATTTTAACTCTTTTGGGAACGTTTTGGAAATATGGCCTATTTTATTATAATGTTTAAAATATGTTAAACCCCACAGATGTTAAGCGTTATCTCAAAGTGAAAGTGAACGAGAATCTGAGATCTCGCAAATTCACTCTCCGACTTTTATAAAACTGTGCGTAAGCACTTAAGCTGGCTTACGCTAAAAACAAGGAAATGCATATGCAAAAAAAGATCTTAGCACTTCAGAACGTCATGGAAATTTGGTAAAATATTTTAGAAAACTTTTGAAAAATCATTGTGAAAGAAGTGTGGGAACCCAGGGTATATTGAGTAATGAGTAGCTAGTTAGTACAGACTGGGCGTGTCTTAACTGCTCCAGGAGCTTCGCCCATAATCAAAGCATTTTTTTGAATTTCCCTCGTAGTGGCAGGTCAGGAGAAAGCAGGAGTTCAGTTACTCAAAATATATATTGAAAAATGTCTTTAATGCAAGTTGAGTTTCTTTAAACACTTCATTTTGTTTTTCAGGAACGAGTTCAAGTAAAATCAGCCCAAGCCAGCAGCCTGTAAGTGCTACATGTTTATACTGGTTCATCTCTAATTGTACGTTCACACCAAACGTGTTTCGGGCGTCAAAATCGTGCCTCACGCCCCTAGTTGGATGCTTGTGCTCATTGAATCAGTACACTTGTCACCAGCATCGAAGATGCTCGGGATGCTCATCCAAACAAGTTGGGAAGAGAGCGCATTGAGGGGAGGGGCTTCTCTGTTGCCGGTGGTGTTTATACAATGGATGATATTGTGGCGATCAGTTACGTTCATAATTCACCCAGTGACTGTGAAGTGGTGGGGAACATTGTGTTGAGAAGGCGGTGTTTCCGATTGGATGTATTTTGGTGTGACTGTGTGTGCACTGTGATGTTAGAGGGTTATAGAGAAGTATGGTTGAATGGAGAATAAAGTTTGGAGTTTCTTGCTGAACACGCCGCCTCTGACTCCCGTTCATCGACTCTACATTATCCAGAGAGTGGCTTGGCTTTATTTGCGCCTCAGCGCCATTTCTGGATTCACCAAAGCTGCACTCGAATGAGAGTCGCTTTCAGCGCTACTTCGGTCTCTCCCGTGCCCAGTTTCATGGCCTGCTGACCCGCATCAGCGCCCTACCAGGACACCAACTACAGGCGCTCTAGTCCAGCAGAAGAGCGCCTGTCCATCTGCCTCCGGTTAGTGTTTTTTTTTTCTTATTCTTTTGAATACGTCACGGTTGGGGAACGCTCCTGATTGGTCGACGCGTCGCTATATGCCCCAAAAGTTTAACAATCCCAACTCCAGCATTGGCTGTGTTGGAGGCAACGGACGCACGTAAAAAGCTTGAAATCTCAAAACGCACATTGTCCGCCGCGTGAAAAGCTTCAAAACACATCGCACAGTAGGCGCGGGAAGCACAGCGGTACCTCTGATACTCACTAGAAGCGCATCCACCATGTGTTGTCTATGTAAACCTGATGATGTTGACGCTTTTGACACGTTTGGTGTGAACGTGCCATAATTCAGCTGCTGCATGTTTATTTCACCCATTTTTTTCTCTTGGCTGTCAGACGAGCCCCCGGGGAGGACACACTGAACAGTAAGATTCACTTTAACTGAAGTTCTTTCACCTGCTTCTAAAGTGTTTCTGACTGCATTCCCACTCCAGATAATGAAGTATTACATAAACAGTTTAAGCATGTTTATATGTATAAATAAAGCTGTTTTACTAAACACTGTATGAATCTGCATGACATATAATTCAATGGGAAATACTTTGCGCATATTTTTTTCCCAGAAGTTTAAATATGCAATTCTTCTTTTGTAGTAACAGCTTCCACTTCTCTCTATGCACCTCATCTTGGCGACCTTGGAGTGAGAAAGGACTGTAAGTTTCACTGATATTTCTACATAAAGCCTATTGCTTTCTTCTCATTTACAGTACATGCAAGCAGATTAACCTGGTAACTGATCCACAAAAACAGTATTGTAACCTCGGTGTAAGGATGATTAATTGAGGAAAAGACCTACATAGGGCTGCACAATTAATGAAATTTTAATCGTGATCACGATTTTGTTTGCCACGATTAAATTAGCCTGATCGTCGGCAATATTTACAATTAAAATGTAGGCTGTGCTGCATACCAAAACAGACACTTTCTCAGCCTTTAGTCAGCAACAGCTTTGAGAGCTATGAGCTGCAATAAGTTGCAATTTGTGAAAGCACTCAGTCATAGTATATTCAGTTCACCTTTGGTACATTTTAAATTATTGGGTTAATTTCTTTTTTTTAATATATATATATATATATTTAAAGCTTCATTTTGCACTGTAAACAGTTCATATATTGTTTTTAAACTGGAGCAAAAGAATCAGAATTTTCCCTAACATGATGAATAATTGTCATTATAATCATGATTACAATTTGGATCAAAATAGTCGTGATTATCATTTTGGCCATAATCGTGCAGCCCTAGACCTACAGCAGTCTGTCATTTATAGCTTTGACTTGTTAGAAGCTCAGTTGCTGCTCAGTAATAACGTAAATAAGAAACTCAACATGGTGTCATTAGTTAGTCATTTTCTACCGTTTGTTTTGTAGGCAAACTACATAAACAGGTTATTGTTGGAATTGAGTGATAGTACATTTATATGTTTAAAGCCTTTTAAGTGTTTTTACAGTGGAGCTTTTGTATTTTTGTTGTGATGAAGTAGAACAGAGACATCTACTGACAAATGTTGGAACTTCAACTCATTTTTAATCCTGCAACTCCTCAACCCATTTTATTCAAGCCCCCTTATGAGTTATGCTACATTAATAATAATAATAATAATAATGTGTAAACAAAAGATTTTAAGTGCTGCGTTGTAATGTAACTAATAACTGACTCCAATTCTTCTTTTGAACCCCATCTGTGCTGCTCGCTTCAATTTGGTAAAGGCCTCTCAGTGCCTTTTGATCCACGTAAGTTGGATAGGCTCCATCAGGACCCCTCCCCCCTCCCTATTTATGACCTAAACATTAAAGGCAATTAATGCACCATCCAGTACAGTAGTCATTGTAGGCATGGAAACTACAAGACACATACTCCACTGTGGAAAGCTCCAAAAAAGCTAACGTTTTTTTTTTACCTTCTAGCTATCGGCTCCCCATTCAAGCCAATGGAAAGTTACCAGTACTCGGGTAAGCGTTGGTTGGTGGAGGAGTTTTTGTCCTGAACAGTACCACAGATCGACTTCTGTCTCCTCTAGTGCAGCGTTTGTCTGAGCGTTCATGTGTTTTTGTCTTTCTGCAGCTGTGGAGCGTAACAACTTAATGAGGCTTTCTCAGAGCATCCCCTTCACCCCCGTACCATCACGAGGTAAGAAGGAGTTCTGGGGATGATGGAAACTTAAGCACAGTTGGAAAATGAGGAAGGGTGAATACTAGTGGTGCAATGGATAAAAAACTTGTGGTGCAGATTAAATCATTTTTGTGGATCAGCAAAAAAAAAAAGACGCTCTCCATTTATTTTGTGGGAACACTTATTGCAAGGACTTTTTGCTCATTAAATAAAAACAACATTCAACTCAGGATGTCCATCCAATGTGTGACTAAAAAATGTAATTCTTGTAAAAACAAATTAAAGTGCAATAGAAGGCATGATACCTTCTATATTTAAAAAATTGTGCCTGTTTGACTGTCAGGGTAGAGGTCCACCTGTCTGTGGTGAGAGCATCAGATGATGCCTGGGATAATTTAGCAACAACTTTGATCTTTTCCTGCTCATAAAGAATAGGCATGATCTTCTCACTGAAGTGGTTTGCAGTGGGATCTCATAACGTGGCTCAAGCACATTTGGCATAAGTTTAAACCCCTTGTTTTGTGCAATGGAATATGGCCTCATGTGCGCAACTATAAATAGCCCCAATAGTTTCTGTTATAGCTTTAGCCCTGTCGGAATCTGTCGCTAAGGGCCGTTTAAATACCACGGTGATATGTGGTTGTTGCGCTGCCTTTGTCTGAGTTCCTGTCACTGACACACCAGAGTGATGTCACTTCAAATATATGGCCATGATTTACAGGGAAGCAAAAATGCTCACATACAGTACATGGAACTTAAATGATGCAGGAGGTTTTTCAAGCTCCTCTGCTTCTCCGATAGCTATGACTACCGCTGTGTGTCACTCGTGGGGGTTAAACACGTGCCCTCCACGTGAACACGCACCATAAGCGTGCCGAACTGTGGAGAGGGATCTGTAAGGATCAACGATGATCTATTGAGTCACCAGTGAATACAGACTATTGAAAAACAAAAGATTTAAAAAATGTTGCTGTGGTTTTCATTCATGCTGGTGAAGTATTGCATCGACCAGATTCAAAAGTAAAAGGTTGAGAAGAAATGTTCATCCTGAACCCAACCCTAAAACAGGTCAGTACCCAGTCAGTGGTTAATCCACCTGCTGGTATTTTAAGAATACTGTCTGATCAATAACGTACTCACATTACAGCTAACTGGGAAACACAAAGCTTACTTTACTGATCACCTAGTGTTCCAGTTGTTGATCAATGCACGTGTTTTAAAAAACATCAGGGAACAATCAACAAATACGCCTTCAGCTTATTCTTCGAGTGAGACAAATTAGTGGTTTCTTACTCAAACGTATTTAATCTATCAGTTGCTTTAAAGTTTAAGTACAACCTAAAACCACTTTTATTCTGCTGACTACATACTGTATATGATTAGGTATTAAGTAATATAGTTTATTTATCCCTGTCCCACTCTTCTCATTTTAGTCAAAGTAATTAAATGTATCGTTTTTAACTGTGAAATATCAGTGACTGCCCTCTATGGGTTGAGCGGCGGCTTTTACTATTCAATTTAGCTTTTGTCTGAAACTATATCAGTGATGTCTTTTTGGATCATTGATGTCACTGTTGGCCCCGCCCCTTCTATGAAAGATGGGAGGAGGGACTAGGTTTCCTCCTGTCACAGCCCCCAGTGAGCATTGATTGACAGCTCCATGTGGAACTGTGCAGCAGTGTGGGTGTGTCTTAAATACTCTGGGAGCAACGCCCATAATCAAGGCATTTGTTGAATTTGCCCCTAGTAGTAGGTCAGCAAAAACCTGGGGGTGTACTTACACTTTAAATAGACTAATGATTAATGGTCTAATGATGATGTGTCAGAGGATGAGTTTGTGCTTCTGAGACCTGCTGTGTGTCCTTCAGGAGAACCAGTGACTGTGTACCGTTTGGAGGAGAGCTCCCCCAACACCATCAACAACAGCATGTCTTCCTGGGCTCAGCGGGGCCTCTGTGCCAGAATTGAGTTCCTCAGCAAGGAGGAAATGGGCGGAGGTCTCAGACGGGCCCTCAAGGTGCTCTGCACCTGGTCAGAGTACGATATCCTGAAACCAGGACACTTGTACATCGTCAAGTCCTTCCTTCCTGAAGTGGTCCAAACATGGCAGAGCATCTACAAGGAGGACACTGTGCTGCATCTTTGTCTCAGGGTGAGACGCCCCAGTCCAACATCACTAAACATCACATACCCGACTAAAACCTCTTCCTGTGCTGAGATGTTGTGGTGACTTTTAATGTCTTTTTCTCCTTCAGGAAATTCAACAACAACGAGCGGCTCAGAAGTTAACCTTTGCCTTCAACCAAATCCGACCGAAGACCATCCCTTATTCTCCAAGGTAAACCTGTGTGAGGACCATTAAAAGCCCTGTGAGATGAATCGTTGCCCCCCCAGTGGTCAAAAGTTTTCATTGCAGTTTCCCACATTTTTATATAATTTACATAATATATGTATATTTGAATTACCAAAAACACAGTGACTGGGAAATAATAAATTCAAAAGTTCACAGAATAAAACCAAGTAAAAAGATTTTTAAGGACCAGCAGCGAGATGACATTTGACCCTCCTGCTTCCCGTAGAAGCTCAGAGCTTTGTTTACAACATGTGGAACAGCATAAATAATAACACTGCTTAATTTTAAGAAAAAACAGATGTGAATTTTGGTCCATATTGCCCAGCCCTAATTTATCATGTTTAAAAGGTCATGCCTTTATATGAAAGTGTTGTAATATTCCTTTGATGTCTCAGCTATCCAGACAACTCTATACAGGGATGGTTGTTGAATAAAGAAGCGAGCTCTGCTCACTGTGTCCAGGTTCCTGGAGGTGTATTTGCTCTACTGCCATTCAGCTGGACAGTGGTTTGCTATCGAGGAGTGCATCACTGGAGAGTTCAGGAAGTTCAACAACAACAATGGAGACGAGATTGTTCCCACAAACCTGCTGGAGGAGACCATGCTGGCCTTCAGCCACTGGACCTTTGAGTACACTCGAGGAGAGCTGCTGGTGCTGGACCTGCAGGGTAAACTCTCACACACTGCCTTTGACTTAGAATTAGAAGGTTCTCCATCAAACAAATTATGTCGGATATTACGAAACAACTATACCGTCTGCAATTAACCTTAAATAACTTTCCTCTCTCTCTTTTTAACAAGAGAGATATGGGAAACTGGCAGCCACCAAAGTAAAGGCACAAAATGACTCCAAAAACTTATAAAATTACAATAGAATATACAAAAGAATACTGGAAGTACACAAATTTACTACAAAAGTACACAAAATGCAACAGAAATACAATAAAATATGACAAAAATACACGAACTGACCCAAAATACACAAAATGTTAGAAACAATACACAAAATGATGGGAAAATTTACACAAGAATGACTCCATAAAATACTAAATGAGACTAAAAACACTCAACATCTCCAAAATACACAAATTTATCCAAACTATAGTTCACAGTAATATTAAGAACTGCTTGTGTTCTCTGCCTAAGAGCTGCGGCCCCCATGAGATCAAACTGGTGTGTATTTGGCTCCTGAACTAAAATGAGTTTGACACCCCAGTTCTATGGGATTCCCAATCCCATAATGCAATATGTGAAACTTTTTCCAAGTTCAATTCACATGACCATTTGTCAACAAACCCACTGATTGTGAAGTAAATTGTCCCGTTTTTCAGGAGAAATACCTTTGGTTTGTTGATCTACGAGGTCTAAACTGTGTCTTCATCTGTGTCCGTTATTGTCCCAGCAGCTCTAACGTTTACAGGTTCTAACTTCACATGGAGTTCAGGAGCTAAAGGAAGAGTTTCCTCTGTCGCTGATATTTAGTGTGTTTGCATCTTTATTTTCAGGTGTTGGGGAGATTCTTACAGATCCATCTGTGATCAAGAGTGGAGAGAAGGGGTAAGTCTTCCCCTCCCCTCTAACACACACACCTCCAAAGTCCCCAGTCCCTTCCTAACCGACACGTGTGTTCTGCAGCACATCGTACGATATGATTTTTGGACCGGCCAACCTGGGCGATGATGCCATCAGAAACTTTCGTGCTAAGCATCACTGCAACTCCTGCTGTCGGAAACTCAAACTTCCTGGTTAGTTTGTTTCTCTTTGTATCTTAATAGTGATCCAGTAAACAGAACACATTCACAAACGCTAGGGCCTATTTGTTTAAAAGGTGTAATCTGGATCAAAGCTGTCCAGATTTTGAAATCTTTTTTTTTTTTTTTTTTTACTATCCAGAATCACCTAATCCGTCTTAATATTTTGTTCAAAGCAAAAATGTTTTGTATCAGTTTGATCCAGATCCAAACCTTTTAAGATTACAAAATCCAGATAATTAGGGCTCTCGTGTGGTAGTCAGCATGGGGTCACTCAAATGGTCATTATTTGAAGAAACAAAAATAAAATAAAATAGATATACCTTTAATAATATAATATAATTTCTGCCACATAAAAAAAGAAGGGTAAAAGCAAATATACATTCCATATGCTTCAAATTTAAACTTAAAATTTAAACCTTGAGACATTTGAAAAAATAAAATAAAAAATCACATTCAGCCTTTTTCTTCTTTTGTGTAATTCTGTCCCAAACTGTCATGTCTATCTCTGTGAGGAGGTAAATGATGCACCTGAGCAGCTGACAGTGAAGAAACACCTCAGACTTTCTCTCAGAATGAGAGAGTGACTGCAGTAAAGAATGACAGAGTTATAGTAGAATATTGTTTGATTTTGACAGGATTATTTTAATTCTACCTTATTGGTCTGTAGGGTGAACTAGTCTAAAAAATGCATTCAACTGTATAGTTTGAAAATCAGTTAAAAAAATATCAATAAATAAATGTGTATCTGCTGCATGATAAATGTAATTTATTTGTAATTTTATTGAAATGATATTTTGTTCCTAATATCCAGCCTGAATCCAACACACTGCTGGGATTATAATAATCCATATTTTTTGAATCAGTTACCCAAAAGTTTTGAACAACACAAACTAAGGGTTTATAATAATAATAATAATATTAATAAATATAAACAGGGACAGAACAAAATCAACAGATAAAAGCAATAATAAAACCAACACTGAATAAAATCAATAAAACATAGTTATCAGAATGCTCTGGTAATAAATTAATAAAAGTCTGTAAAAACATCAATAGTCTGTGGGGTTCTGAGTTGGGCAGGAAGGGTTTGAAACGGATTAAAACCAAAATTGAACCCATTTTCAATATTTGATCCAATCCATTATCTAAAATCTTATCAGAAACTAAAACCTTCAGTCGTTCAGCTGCATTCTTCTGTCATCTTTCAGATCTGAAGAGGAACGAGTACACACCGGATAAGGTGTCTTTCCCACAGGAAGAGCCCCCCAACCCAGAGGGTGGCGCCAGAGAGCCCCGTCAGTCCATGAGGCAGATGCTGTGATCAGCAGGAACAAGTCCATAGAAAAGCTGCACAATGTGTCCAAAGCAAATCAACCCTGTAAAGCTGTGGGTTTGTTTTTAAAACACTTTTATGAAGTGGACATATGGAGAGGTACCGTGGCAACGCGGGCGGACGCTTTATTTATTGTGAAGTGTGAGGAGTTGCCTTGTTTGGTCATGTTGTGTGTTGAGCCACTGCTCAACACATCCTTTTTATAAATGTATCAACTTTTATCACAACTTTTTTTTCTCTTAATTATTAAAAAAAAGTATATACATGAATTTGAGAATCGTATAAACATATGGGCAGATTGCAATGCAACTTTTACAGGAAAATGTATGTAATTTTATGTATTGAACGTGTGTCCACCCAAAATATTGCTGAAGGTTTTTATTGTTACAAAGGTACTATTTCTATATCAACTATTACAATCTAGTGTATCTTATAGATACTGTTGTCAAGCCTGAGCTGAACAGATGGAAATATTTTATTCAGGGGAACTGACAAACATGAGGGTATTACTGTATATGTTTTGTACCGGATTATCATTTTAAATGAATAAACAGTTTCAACATTTATCAACATCGCCTCAGTCTGACCAGAACTTTTTTTTGTATTTTTAGATCTGAATTATTATTTAGCTCCGTAGATAAAGAGTGAACTGCTTGTTTGCTCTAAAGCAGGAGTGTCAAACATTCAGGGGCCACATATAGAGAAGTTTGAACTCAAGTGGGATGCAGATTTTGCACTTCCATGTATAACTAATCATACAGTGTGTAAAACACTGACAATATCTAAGCAGATATCAGTGCCTTCAGCATCTTCACTTTCAATTACACAAAAAATGGTCACAGAATCATGAAATTTTAGGGATTAGAATATAATCTTTCAACAATTTGCAGTTAAAAATGACTGCAGTCATGTGATACAGGGATGGGAAAATTGCTGGCCCCTGTGAATATTGTGGAGTTGAATAGAACTACAATATCTATAACTTGATTGTTTTGTAATTTACGTAATGTTTATATTTTTTCTGTCATTTTGACTTTCTCCTGCAGGCCATGTTGGATGCTCTAGATCAGTGGTTCTCAAACTTATCTGGCCCAAGTACCTTTTTCCTCTTTTTCATCTGCACATTTTTCTCAGAATTCTGTGAAATAACAACTATAAAGCATATTGATGGAATTAATGAGTGATAACACATTTTAAAGAATCTGATTTTGTAAATAAGTTGAATGAAACAGTATTTAGTGCCATTTATTTCTATAGTTCTTTCTCCTGATGTGGGACCAAGACTGACCTTTGTATTTTCAGTTCATGTTCTAATGAAAATCATTTCTATTATTTTGTGTTTTTGGTGTCATGTTATCTGTTCTTTTTTATGATTCACTACATTTTTCTCTTATTTTGTCTGTTTTTGTGTTTTGTTGGTATTATTTAAAGTATTCTCTGTGTGTGTTGAAAGATACTTATATTTTATTTTTCTTAAGTTATTTTTGTGTATTTTTCTCATTAAGTGGGTCTATTGTCGTCATTTCATGTGTTGCTGATAATAGTATTTTTCTCTCTTAATGTGTGTGTTTTTGGTGTCATTTTGTATATTTTGTTGTTTGTTCTTTTTACTATTCAGTACATTTTCCAATTTTTTGTGTTTTGGTGGGCATTTTGTGAGTTGCTGGTAATATTCAGTGTGATTATCATTTTTAACAAAAAATACACATAAAACCCCTTATTTTTAACGCTTTCATTTGTTAATTTTCCTCTCTCTCCCACGTGCCCCTTTTAGTGCTATTGCGTACCCCCATTTGAGAAACACTGCTCTAAAGGGCTGGATTTGGCCCTCGGGGCTTCAGTTTGACACATGCCCTAAAATAAATAATGGTGCCATAACATTTGCTATTTAAGTGTCTGTAAAGTTTATAAAACCATCAAGTTAATGATAATTTTCTGTTAAGTAAACTCAGATGTGTTTACTCTAAATCTATAGTCTAGTTAGTTGAGCTAACACACAGTTCTTTGTACACACTGATGTGTTTCTCCACCATGTGGGCTGATCATCTGTAGATCTCTATCAGTTTAAATCCAGGAGGTGATGTCGGGTCATGTATTTTCTCAGCAGTTTCACATTTCATAGTCAGATCTCATCTCTTCTCAATAAGTCCTAGTGAGCTGACATACCTACCTCAGGGTCATAATGGTCCTCTTTACATCTGACAGACACACACGTGAGTGTCTGACAGACAGTGAGTGGTCTGTCGTCACCTGAGGAGACACTCCTCAAATAAACCAACCCAGCTGAACAGATGAGTCCACTGCTATCCAGGGTGTGGTTCAAGCTCTTGATCCACTAATGTCCTATTATTCTCAGATTTATTTTCTCTTCAACTTCTGCTGTAAAAACCAGTTCAGCAACAACCATGTTTGCTTCTAGCCTGAAGTAAAGAAATGTATTCCATCTTCATCCTTTACTCCCACCTACAACTTGATGGCCTTAAACCATAAATAATATATATATGAATCAAAGCTTTGTTTACTTGATTTTGCTGCTCCTAAACATTGGTTCAACTGTTTATTTTAATAGAGATGCTTTTTGTGATGGTTAAAGGTTAATTTTGCCCTTATGCCCATTGTCAGCTGGGATGGGCTCCAGCAGGGGTCCGTGGACCATTTGATGCCAGGCCCACAAAGACAGAATGAAGTCTCAAAGATTATATGTAGCCTATTTCATTTCTGGGTGCTTTCGTATTCCTACCGTTTTAACACACATTACTCCTGCTCTTGATTTCTGCGGGCCTCCACAAAACCCTCTACACACACACACACACACACACACACACACACACACACACACACACACACACACAGATAGCACCAATGCTGTACACTACAGAATAAGCAGGTACAGATGATGAGAAAATATAAGGCAGAAACAATTAATGAACTTTTTTGACCAACTGGTTTATTCATCTGTTTGTCTGTTTGCAGTATTACGTCAAAAGTACATTTACCAAAGATGGACTTTACCCCATGTAAGATTTCATTCATTTTTTTGAGGAGTTCCGGATTAATATACAGATTCTAGGTCAGTTTAAAATATCGTAACATCCCTAACTCTAATCATTGGTGAAATTTCAAAAAACTCCAACCTGGTTTGTGATGGACCGATCACACCCAGATTTCGCATTTCATTGTGATTTTTCCAAAAAATGAGGGTGCCCAGGGGACAAAAATGTGGCCCTGGAATTTTTGGTCCACACCGACCCAATACAATCTGCATATGGTCCTCTGCCAACTGTCCCCATTGATGTAAATACAAACACTCAAGCATTTAATAACACCATCATACTGAACAATCATCAGGCAACAATCTGCTATACCAGCATCTGATGGAGGCTGACATAAAGCATCTGCAGTGTGACTTTACTTCAGTTACTTTGTGCTACCGGATCAACCAGATCCACCAATGTGTTGGGTCACGGTATTTGTGATTTCTATCTAGAGTCAGATGGTGATTGTGATTGTGACTGCATTCATGCTCACTTGCTCTTAACAAGGATATTTTTGGTCTCTTCATTTTTCTGCTACGCCCTTTTTTTAACTTGCATTCTCCATTTTTCACAGTGTTATTCCTGTGCTTCCATAGCGTTGTTTTTTCTCTCACTAACCCTTTTCTGTTTTCATCGACTGCTCGTCATCATCAAAGATAATTGGACAAGGTGGGGGGGGGGGGGGGGCTTTTGGGCCTCTGTAGCCTCTCATTGGACCATTGGGCCAGGTATGACAGATGACCCAATGACTTGACCTGTCAATCGTCACCTCTGTCTCTGACACAGTTGTGTTGTGTCTGCAGCGTCATAGGCCAGCCTGGAGGAGTTATTAAAGCTACCAAGGTAAAGCACAGCAAATAAATAAATAAAAATAGCCATCCATCAGCCCATTGTTGATCAGCCCACCGGGAAAATTCCTGGTCCTCCTGCATTATATTGTATATTGTACTGTATGGTAATTATTTGTGACAAAAATGTCTTGTAATTCGAGATCAGTATTTTTTAAATGGGGGTATGTTTATCCCTAGGGGTACACAGTGGTGCTACAGGGGGTACTTCAGAGAGAGAGAGAGAAAAATTAATAAATAGTGTCGGTCTTAGTCCCACTCCAGGTACGAGATGACCAGAAATGATCAAAACTATAGAAATAAATCCATTCTAAATCAGTGTTCTTCAACATTGGGGTT